>NC_090786.1:11797500-11955000 GCF_040054535.1 Antennarius striatus | reverse complement strand
CCCCGCCTCACACCCAATGCCAGCTGGGATAGGCTCCAGCTCCCCGTGACCCGCTACGGCTGGTGAAGAGGAAGAAAATGAATGAATGAACATGTCCTTCAGTACATAACTAATTAGTTACTTTCTGTTGCTGCAAATAGTTACATTTTGAGCAGACGTTCACCTATTGTCTAAACACTGTTGTCTAAAAGTCTCAGCCTGAGGCATTAGTCTCTGAACCCTACCTCAGAGAGCATCAAGCCATTTCCGGAGAGAAAATAGAATAATGAAGATGCATCTTGAAGATTTCTCATGCTCATGGGCCATCAGGTGATGGACTGCGTCTTCAAATAGAAAATCAAGTACTTTATAGGACTGTATCTGTAAATGATGTGATAGACAGACATATAGTGCACATAGACGCACATACTTAAGGCACATAGTGTACATGCATCTACAAAAGCAATGTGACCATCAGCCTCATACAGCTGCTGTGTCAAGCTCTGCAGAGAGACGCAGAAAATGGAGTTAATGTTGGTGTAAAGGTCATGAACACATCATTTATGCAGACATTTTAAGGAAACAGTGCAGAGTGACCTCTCTCTCCATCACCCTCCTCTGGCTGTAACGTCAGTGCAGAGTTGGACTTAAGAAATGAAAGGAGAATTATAAGCAGCTCTCAGCAGGAGCACAATCAACAATTAACCATGAGCCAATGTAATAAAAATCCTGTAAATGGGTTGAATGTTGAGCAACAATGTACCAGTGCTAGTAATAGTACTGTTTACTTTGTATTTCAAAGTACAGTATTTGGGAAACTACAGCTGCAGGATGTCTGTAGACATAAAGGTTGTTTTTCGTCAGCTAGAAGGACCTTATAACATTGGAGTACAGCAATGCTAATAAATGACAAAACATTAAATAAAAACAACTGGACTGCAGTTCATACATGTAGAAACCCTAATGCCACTTTCACTCTGTCAGTGCATTGTGGGTAGTACATGCATTTTACTGGACTGTTACCTGGTGGGCCATCCATCCATTTTTTTGGTTGTAGACAATCGTCTTGTCTAAAATCATTTATCAGCCTTTGCAGGTCTTGCTGGCTAGAGGTAAGAGGCGGGGTACACCCTAGATGAGACACCAGCTCATCTCGAAGCCACAAGAAAGAGAAACAAACACTCATGCTGACATTCACACATACTGACAACTTGATGGGACCGATTCATCTAAGCGGCATGTCTTTGGAGGTGGGAGGAAGCCGGACAACCCGGAGAGACCCCACAGAGACATGGGGAGAACAAACAAACTCTACACAGAAAGGAATCAAACCTGGAACATTCTTGCTGTGAGGCAACAGTGCTACCCACTGCGTCACTGTTCCGCCCATTTAAAGCCGTTTATGGTATAATTAATTAATGTCCTTACAAAGCAGGGACAAATCCCATTGGGTTGGTCCAAAGTCTTATTAGGGCCAACCCCCTCACGCTCTGGCTTCTATGTTTGTCCTGTCTTGATAATTATCTTCCTTTGACTATTACGTGCAGCTCTTCTTGAATAGACTGGTGCACGTGAGTTCACTAGTCCTCTTGAACTGCTACCTACCTCCCAGCGTTGTAAAAGAGAATAGAATAGCGGGTACACGTGTTTAAGTCTGACCAATCATGGTGCGCCACCTGGGCAAAAAAAAGTTCAGTGCGGCCTACTCCAAGGTATGTTTAGTTTGACCTGAATCCTTTAAAGATGTTTTTAAAGTGTTCATACAAGAAGCTGTGCTTGAGACTGCTATGAAAATAGTGAGATACTGTTGTGCCTCTGAGTCTGTATTATTTGCTTTCACACATTTGTTAATGACTGACCAAGGAAAGGAATCCTTTTTTCATCTCTTACAAGATAGCTGTTCACATGTTGAAAGATAACAGCTATCACAGTTTCAATGTGTCAGCATGAAACACGAAGTGGAGGAATGTGTTCTTACATTAATTTCCTTACAGATCTTTAAATTTAATGAAAATAAATGAATGTAAGCAAGATCAGTGACTTATTATCCAAACATAGCTTAACACTTTACTTTACTTTTTGCCCAGTCACACATTTTGTAAGCATAGATTGATTTGACAGTGTCTGAATTTTCATTGTTCCACGATATGATTAATGTTGAGTGTGATCCTTTCAAATAATTTGGGGATTAAATTCTTTTGCTATGCTCTGTATGCCACAGTCATGTTAGGGGCTGAACGCCTTAAAGATGGGATCCTAGAATCACCCTTGTTTGAGTTGTAATTTGTATTTGATAATGCACATTCTATGACTTGGCTTAACTGCACACATGTTGCATGGATGATGTAATAATAGAGCGAGGGGCCACGTGCACATCCCATATGGATGACACGAATGTGTTCTGTGAAAATGCAACTACACTTACAAAGTTATGATGTTGTTTATGACCAATGGACATAATTCAGAGAAAATGACTACACAAACTAATGAGAGAAATATCAGATTGTATATTCTAACATGATAGTTACTTCTGCAGGGCTAGCATGAACTCAACAGATCCAGGTGAAGAGGTGGCTTTATGAAACCTACCCAGGACAAACAATAATAAAGTTTAAAGTTCATCCTTCATACACAGAGCCATAGGGTCCTAAGAAGATGAAGAGTAAATGATAATCTTTGTGTTGTTGTTAATGGTTGTTAATGTGTTTTCCAGTATGTTTCAGGTTTTCACTTAATCATTTAAGAACTGGACTGGACTGAAAGGTCATGAACACATCATTTATGCAGACATGTAAAGAAAGAAAGATAAATTGTGTATTTATCGATACAATACCAGAAACATTGGATATAATGACAGGAAACAAACAATCTTAAATCAACATGGATAAAAGGACACTGTCTCCACCTTCCACCTGATTGGCTCCGTGAAATCTCTCACAACTGTGACGTTTCAGCGTAAAAGCTGGGTCAAGGTATTGTGGTCACTCTTGAGTTTGATAGTCATGCAGACTGAAACCTGACAGAACAGGATAAATAAATGAACCCTGACCACCTCAGGGGTTGTTGACACCTATTTGTCTTTCCCCTAGTTCAAGGACGTGTAGTTTACTCGACTCCTCTGGTTACCATCCAGTTTGATCTGGATGGCAGTCAGGATAAGTTGGATCCTTCCAGTCATGAACTTTTACTGCATGTTGAGACACTGTGGAGTGATTAGTTTGTACAATTCATTACATAATGAATAACATGGCCATATAAAGCAGGCAGTAAACACATTCTACCAACATTTGCCTACTGTATTTATATTTTTAATGATGTTGGGTGTTTCTACAGGTTTTAATGATCTCTACTGCTACTATTTCTTACACTATTGTTTTGTGCTTCTTGGCTTCTTGTTTTCAATAACTTGTCTTTTCGCATTTTTAAAAAACTAAATTTAAATTGAATAAAAAAAGTAGTATTATTAGCTTGAATTTCATTATATATATATATATATATACACACACACACACACACACACACACACACACACACACACACACAGACTTCTATAATGTCATTGTTTATTATGTGCAATTTCCTCCGGGATTATTAAAGTATCTATCTATCTATTAAACAGTTGTGCATGACCTGACCTGGCCAGATTTAAAAGCAAATGTCAAATGAACAAAATTTATTTATAAGTATTCCTTAACTTTCTTTTACTACTGCTGTTTTCTTTCTGATTGGCTTCAGTAACAGTTGAGATGTCATCCAATGTCAGCAAGCCAGATCATCAAACAGGGGGTGGGGCGCACATTTTCAATCGTGATTGGCTATTGGTTCCACACACTCCCCACGAAAGCAGCATTTGTCCAAAGAGATACAGTGCTTTATGTATACCAGTGCAATCTGACTGATTCCAGGCCTCAGCTGGACCTCAGAGGTGATGTGGTACGTGTATTATCATGGTAAAAAAGCATAGGCAGAGAGTCACAGACACAGCTTAGCATATGGCAGAGCAGAGCAGCAAGGCAGAATGCAGGAGGGCTGGTCGAGTGTCACCCTATCCCGTTTATATTGCATGTCATTTTGGACCCTCAGCACATTCCTCCACAGGGCTGCCACCCATCAGTGAAATACGACCCAATACCATCTCTGCAATGGAGGTTCATCACATTATGCCAGAAAGACAATGTGTCAATGATACATTGTAGAAAGATGCAATTAACATAAGACAGAGATCTCTGTCCCGTGGTCAGAGACAGGCATGGATCCCTTCACACACCTCACGCACCTTTACTACACTGCACTCAGCAGACTTTGTTTTTATCAATGGTTATTATCTCCACTGGTGGCTGTAAAAACACTCGTATACCATGCTTTTGAAGATGAACAAAAGCAATATAGCCAGGGAATGAATGACGTGCTATAATCTTCGTAGATGATGGCTGGAGTACTTTATCTTAGCTTTTACATTATATTTAGAACTTCAGTGATGTTAGTCACCACTCAACAACAAACCACTGATTAAGACCAATTGACCTTAGAAGGGAATTAACTTGTCTAGATATTTACAATGCAGTGCATTGTACAAGGGAGCTGAAACTGCAAACACTTTCTGACTGATGAAAATATACAGTACAGTACTTGTATAACAACATTTTGACATTATGAAACTCTACAGACAAATTGTTTAAGGAATTGAGAAATAAAATGTCAGATAGATCAGTAATTACAATTAAAGAGCATTAAGAGAGCCTCGGTTTCACCATTGTACTGAAATGCAATCCTGTAATTCAGTAATAGTCTGACTGTCATAATGTGACTCCTTGACTATGAAATTTTACCCTTGGAATCTGGAATAACACCTGTATCATTATTAGTTGGATAATCATTCAAGAAAAAAAATGTTTTTCACAAGTGGTTGTCTTTAAGATCCAGCACGGGATGTAACTGATTACAGTAAATAGACTGGGTCTGATCGACTGGTAGATTATTGCCATCTGTCACTGTTTCCCTCCTGCAATTTTTGACTATGCATTACATATTGTCCATGGAGCTAGAGGCAAACATGTTGAAACTTCTCTATTCCTATAATGGTTAAATCCAGATGGTGACTTGGATCATCTCTATCACATCACACTATATAAAGATTTGCTCTTTGGGTCATGACGTACATCTCATAATAAAAATAATAATAACAAAAGTTAATAAAAACATTTTTGAGTAATCTGATAGTCAAACAAACAAACAACCTCCTGGGGTTTATAATTGTTAGACGTCGCCCTGAGCTCAACCTCTGACATACAGTAAGACCGGGTGACGTCTCCACTATGTAATACCACCAGTCTCCTGCAGGGGGCAGTCTGCTCTGAGCCGGGACAGCCAGAGTGTGATCCTGGAGCGTCTGCACCCACCCAGGCACTGACCTGAAGAAGGAATGACCACAAAACAAAAACCGAAGTTTACAAAGCCATAGTGCATCCAAATGTAAAGAAAAAATATAGACTTTAGTGGTCAGGAGAATCAAGTATTATTTTATTTGTATTTTTCCCTATGAGACCTCGGTAGTAAATTTACTTAATAAACAAGGCAGTCTAAGTGATAAAATATATACTTTGAAATGTTGCTGAGGTAAGACTGGCCTGTGATGAGAACCTCACTTTGCACCATGCTGAACCTGGCACTGAGGATTCAGATCAATGTGAGCCTTGTTTCCCAGCGGTCTTTGAGGAATTCTTTTTGTGTAACCTACATGAACAAGGCTTCCAGTGTGACTGGGCTGATCTGATCCGAGCGGGCTTAAGGGGCTGGTTGAAAACATTATTCCTCCACATCAGCAGCAAGACACAGTCTGGTGAGTATCAACTCTTCACCTTTTCACTGACATGTACATTGGTTAAAAATTTTAACGCCATACTGTTAATTGTTTTGCCTGATTGATATTTCTCTCCTGGTGATATTTGGAATTCTTGCACCCAGTTAATCCAGTGAAGTTCTTAACCAGTATTAGGTGCATACCTGGAACAAGTGCAGTCGTGCTGGCTGCTGGATAACATAATTTATTCTGACATTGTTAACAGGCAAATATGTTGACCACGGTACAACTAGATAAAGACAGCAACATGCATGCATGTTTTCAATGCTGAGACAAAGGTATACAAGATGGCCATGTAAACATGACTAGACTGATGAGTATGCCTTGTTTTCTTTGTAGGTGGCCTGTGAAACAAATTCACAGCCATGGTGACTGTGTCTACAGTTCTGAAGGTGGTAAGTCTGTTTGTTGCTGATGTAATCAGCTCCATCACCGACTGGTTTCAGACCAAACCAGCTTGGGCTAACCTAGAAGTTCTGGAGAACACAGAACTAAAGACAACTGGAGGTGGTGAGTCAGCAAAGACAATCTTATTTATTTGCAGACCAATTTTAACCTTTACGCATGAAACACTTTTGGTAATAGCAAACACACATTGGACACAGTTCAAGTTTTGTGTACGACCAATCTAATCCATACAAGTGACTGCACCATATAATATGTAGTGTGTTTCGTCATCTGACATTATACCACACTAAGAACCAAAAACAGTTCAATATGCTCCTGTCTTTCAGTCCATGAGCGACACACAGCAAAAACTCTGTGGGAGAAGACTGGAGTTGTGGTCATGGTTGTCCGGCGACCTGGATGATTGTTGTGCAGAGAGGTAGGAATTGAGAAATCTGTAGTGACAACTCTGCAGTCATAGAGCCACTTAATGTTCATTCATGCTATTTGATTCTCTCTTTCCTGTCCTCCTTAGGAGGCTGTTGAGCTCTCCTCTCTGAAGTCCAAGCTGCAGGACCTGGACGTCCCTCTGATTGCTGTGGTCAAAGAAAACCTTGGCAAAGAGCTGGACTGCTTCAAGAAGTTCTTCTCTGGAAAGGTCTATGTAGATCAGAGGGTCAGCTATTGCAAAACACACCCTATTCATGGTTTTAAATAAGTGAATTAAACGGGGCGGCAGTGGCTCAGTGGTAAAGCGGGCAGCAGAGCGGGTCGTCCAATGTTCTGAGATCAGCAATTCGATTCCAGCTCCTGCCCAAATAAAAACACCCGGAGGTGAGCTGACGGTGGAAGGTCTCAGCTCACCTCCGGAGCACTGCCGAGGCGGCCTTGAGCAGGGCGCCGTTCCCCCTCACAAGCTGATCATTTGGGCGCACCACGGAGGAGCTGCCCGCCACTCTACCTTGCCTGCATGCTTACAGGCCCCCTTGTGTGTGGTTGTGTGTATTACAGGGACCTGTACACACTAATATGCATGCGTGTGATTGACTAACAAAAACTAGAGTGTGCGTTCTTGATTTCCCTTCGCGGAGTATAACAGTGTATAAAATTAAATTAAAAATTAAATTTGAAGCATTGTGTGATTTATTAAATTGTTTTTCTATTTTTCCCACAGAGAAATTTCTATGGCCCTCAACAGAGGTGGATGTTTCTATCCATGTTCTTGCGTATTGGCGTGTGGAAGAATCTCTGGCGTGCTTACAGGAAGGGCTTCAGGGGAAACCTAAGGGGTGAAGGATTTGTCCTGGGTGGCGTCTTTGTCATTGGGCCTGGAGATCAGGTAGGCAATATTCAATCAGACAATTAGAAAATAAGACATTTCTGTATCTGGATTCTGTGATGTAATGATTTTTTTTCTCTTCCAGGGTATACTACTGGAACATCGGGAGAAGGAGTTTGGGGACAAAGTCAATATGCTGGCAGTGCTAAGAACAGCCCGCAACATGACAACATAGAGGTGTTGTGTTGTTTGTTACTGTTTGCCAGTGTGCCTGCAGCATGCCTTGCATTTGACTATCTCTAACAGTATTTAACTTGTGACCTAATCTCTGGTTCAAGTGTGCCATTTAACGGTTCATTAATCCACTTGTCTGCATTTCTGGTCTTGGTAATGTGAATGCCTTTTGTGTGTTTTAATGAAGATCTGTTTCTAAACTCCTGAGGGAACAGCTCTGATACCTACACACAAATCCACCACTTAACAGTCCTGTCTGGACAAGAGGGAGATTGAACCTTGGAATGATTAAGCATATTTCATGCAACAATAAAGGTGCTTACAGAGAGAATGTCTGCTTATTTGTCTGGCCGCATGACCTGCATTGCCTTGTTTTTTCAGCTTTTAGTTTAATGGCAGATTACAAGCCAACACTACAATTCTACTACGCTACACTACAACCATATTATGTGTTTAGATTTTCTTCTTTTCCTTTTGGCTTTTCCCTTCAGGGGTCGCAAAAGTGAATCAATTGCCTCCATCTAACCCTGTCTCCTGCATCCTCTTCTCTCACACCAACTACCTTCATGTCCTCTTTCACTACATCCATAAACCTCCTCTTTGGTCTTCCTCTAGGCCTCCTGCCTAGCAGTTCAAAACTCAGTATCGTTCTACCAATATATTCACTATCTCTTCTCTGGACATGTCCAAACCATCTCAGTCTGGCCTCTCTGACTTTATCTCCAAAACCTCTAACATGTGCTGTCCCTCTGATGTACTCATTCCTGATCCTATCCTTCCTGGTCACTCCCAGAGAGAACCTCAGCATCTTCATCTCTGCTACCTCCAGCTCTGTCTCCTGTCTTTTCCTCAGTGACACTGTCTCTAGACCAAACAACATCGCTGGTCTCACCACAGTTTTGTACACCTTTCTTTTCATTTTAGCTGAAAGTCTTCTATCACACATCACACCTGACACTTTTCTCCACCCGTTCCATCCTGTCTGTACACGCTTCTTCACCTCTTTTCCACACTCCCGATTGCTCTGGACTGTTGACCTTAAGTGCTTAAAATACACTACAACCACATTATATGTTTAGACCCATCTGGAAAATATCCAGATAACAATAACATTTCTTCAAGTTTCCCAGTTATCAAGTTTACTCAAACCTGGTATCAAACAGTAACATTTGCTTCCATACACTCCTTCCTCTTTTCATCCATTCATGTCTGGTGAGGCACTGATTTCATCATAAATAGATTTACAAAAAATATGAACCTACAGTTTAGCTTATTCACCATTTAATTAGCAGCAGTGAGTGGGTTATTTTTCAAGTCTCAGAGCAGAATTATTTACACATACAAACTGTAACACAAAATTAGCACATTGGATTAAAAGCGTTGTTATGTTGTATCCTACAAGTTTGCTTATATGTTACATTTACTTATAAATACTTATACGTATACTTATAAATGAAGTCCATGCGCCGCTCCTTCTGAACAAAAGCGTTAAAAAAAATTGAATTGAGATGTGCAATCCTCCATTTTTATAGTTAGGCAAGGCGAGCGGAAAACGAAAGGCTACTGTAGACTGTAGATTGCACTTTGCTTTCACTTCTTCTACGGCCGACGAAAAGGAATCCTCGGCTGAATCACTGGGATCATCAGCGCCCCCTACCGTAAGGCAGGAGAACTGCATGCCTCACGTTGTACCTTTTCCCAGTCGTTGCAGGACCGCCCGACTCAAGAAAGACGTTGCACACATACAGTTTTTGACAAAAAAAAACCCCCACTGTACATTATATACATTAGCTAAATCATGGGACTTAAGTTCATAGAGTAAACGTGTTTGAAATTTTTTTTAACAGCCATAGAGATAGCATGCCAGCACAGCTAGTCCAGCCCATTGATCAATCCATGGTGAGGCTCAGCTGGTTGGTGCCTCACTGCAGGTCTCTTCTCAGTATTTCAGTGGTAAATGTGACAATTCAGGGATTTTGAGTCAAAATAACCTCAAATTGGTCACGTTAAACGGAAAATAACTTTATAATACACATCACTGGATAAATATAACCACTTAATTTATTTCTTCCATTTTTCATTTTTTTTATTTCACGAATATTGTCGGCCTCACCTGCCGACAATATTTGACAAATTCCATTCTGACGTTCTAGTCCTGATTCTTTCAAGGACCTCACAGGATGATTTCCTCAATTTCTCGAATCTCCATCGTTTACTCCTCTTCCTCTCTTGGTCTCTTTCCGTTACACCTGTTTCGCCTCATCAGACTGATCATTGGTGAAGCGATCGCGTTCGATTAGTTTCAACTTTCTGGATCGTTTAAAATGTCTGCCTCGGTCAGTTAATACAGCGCTGCGGCAGAGAGGCGTTTGTTTCTGCTCGGTGGACTGGTGAGTGACATTTATTACAAAACCTAACTTTTCACTTTGACTGCTGGTTTTTGAACACGACTATGACTCAAAACCTGCTAGCTAGAAGTACGATCTTATTAAAGCAGATTAAATTGTTAGCCGTGCTAACAGCTACTTCCTGCTGCAGCTGCCCCGTTTGAATAGAGTAGCCTGAGTGACTTGGTGCGACATCACCATTATGTATTCACCCTGTAAACTGCAATATCCACATTTATACTCTTTTAAATGTTGAATCTGTATTTCCACGACGTAAGGTCGATGAATAACTAAACGCAAGGTCATCGAGGGACCCTTCGAGTAGGAGGTGATCAGGTCCGAGGTCAAGCAGCTTTTAGGAATGACTGCTGACTCAACCCAGTTACCTTACAGTGTCATCATGTTCAGAGGGAAACATGTTTGTTGTATTTGCATTAAAACAAACAACCAGTATTTGTTTTATTTAATTTTGATCATAACCGATCACCTTATCTGTTTTGCCACAGACAAGGTGATCAGTTATGGCTGCTCGTTGTCCCTGATCATGACTGTAGGCCATGAAGGTTCATTGTTCATCATGATTGATACACACTCTGTTGTGTAATGTTGAGCTTTCACCTCCATGGAGACTTGTTTAGTGGACTTCCCCGCCTCCAGAACAACAATGGCATGATTCTGGTTATGTTGCCCCACCCGTGGTATTATTACAGATGTCATTTTTACACCGTTTTACAGGACCGGCTTGGTTTAACAAGAGTGATCATATAGGAGTCTCTCTAGAAAAACACGGTGGCTATTTGTGTAAACACGTCTGCGTCAAAACCAATGGTGAGAAATTAAACAAAATCTGAAACTGACTAATAAAATGTTGAATAAAAGTAATTTATTTTCCTATGTAGTAGCATATACTCAAGTTCCCTCATTGTTTAGTGGACTTCCCCATGCATAAATATCAACTGTGGAAGATGTAATCAGATCATGTAAATTAAAGTATCCTATACTTAAAATATATTGTATTAAAAGTACAAATCCCACCTACTGATGGACTACTCTACTGTCATTTACAAATTAAATGATCAAATGGTGAAACAGAATCAAGCCAAGTACTTGAAAAGTGCTTTACCTAAAATTATTAAACATTTCCTGCTGCTGTGTGACATTTGTGCTGATATTTTCACATACCCGTATTATAACACAACTATTGGTTTGGTGGGTATTTTCATAGCCCAGAAGACATTCTGCAGCACTACATCATAATGTGGTTTTAATATTTTCACTGCTAATACTGTACATAAGTGCTAATCTAGATTGTTCATTGTCTAGAAAGAAAAGTCTTCTGTCTCTTTTGTTTGCTTTAATCTTAAATTTTCAGCCCTTTACCATGAAAGCATTTGAACACGTTTGAGAGTTGAGTTTGAAAGCAGACAGGAGGAAAAGTTGGTCTTTCACTTTTTGAAAAAAGACAAGTTTAGTGTTAGACATTTCTTTCTGGATTTCCATCACAAGGTATATCATTCTTATCTTAGGTATTCATTTCTTGCATAATATTTGTATATCTGCTTGTTTGTGATTTGCAGTGCACAAGCTTTTTGTGTTTCGTGCAGTAATGTTTGTTGAACACAGACAAGAGAGCTCAGTGTCTAAGACTATGAAGATTGAATACATAAAGGGAATTTGTGCACCCAAGTAAGATTATTAGGAACCTCACATTTTCTTTGTTTTTAATCCTGCATTCTGCATTTAGCAGATATCAACTCCAGTTTTAAACATGAGTAATACTGTACCTGGATAACTGGCTTTATGGACGATATTTAAAGTGTTATATTGGTGACATTGAAAATAGAAGTATTTCTTCCATTCTGGGAAATCAAAGGCAGACTCCGTGAACATTGAGCTCTCATTAGAAGTGGATTGTATTCTATATTACATGCAATATATATAATATTGAGTGGCATAGCTTGTGTTTCTCTCTTTCAGTGAAGTCTTGAGGGTGTTTTTAGTCAGAAACAGACTCTGGCCTCAGTCCTGATGCTGAGTCTGTCAAGGTGGAGTCTGTTCCAGCGCTGCTCTGCCCTCTCTGTGGCTGGCATTACGATAGGCAGTCGATCCTCCATCACATCTAGGTCCCAGGCTGCTCTGTTTCACCAAAGTAAAGCCAAAAGCAGTCCCGACCCAAACAAACCCACTTCAGGCAAGGACAGACTTGACTGCCTCACTGTTTGCATGTTTCCATGTTTCCCTGATAAAATATGCATAGTGCTTGCCTGCTTTCCATTCACTTTAACAATAGTAAACCTTTATGACACTGAATGGTTAATTGTGAAGGTAGGCAAAATAAGCGAGTCATTTAATAGAAAGGTTCAATTTCAAAGAATTAGTTAGGTGTGTTTCTGGGAGCTTGGCGAATTATGGTTACAAATGAATAAAGCTTAGCTCAGGACTGAAGTTCATCTGCTTATCAGTAAGCAGGTGTTGGAGGCATTCATGTCTTTGTTGGTATACTGTAATGTTTTCAACACATTCAATATTATTTTGCACACTTGTTGGTGTTCAGTAGAGAGACAGGGTTGTATTTGGACATGAATTGACTAATACATGTGGGTTTTTACCAGACCTGAAACATGACAAGAAGTTCCACCTTGAAGAACTTGCAATCTGCTATTTTACAATCTCTTTAAAACATTTTCAATTAACTACAAGTTTGATTACAAGTGTATGATGACTCTACTTGTGTGTTATGGGAAAGTGTTGTGTTACAGTGGAGCTGGAAAGATTATTTTATAAAGTACCAGTAGATTGGTGGAACATTGAATGGTAACTGGGTTTGCCTTTCTTTAACCAGTAATCATATTAAATTTGTCTGTCTTTTTGGTTTTGAATTTTTGCTAAATATTTCTATGGGGGGATTTCAGACATTATCGTGACCCTTTTTTTCTTTCACATAAATCAATGAATTAAGATCATGCCACCTCTATAATATGCCACAGGATATCCTAAAGGGAAAACTTATTATATCAAAAATAATATAAACAAGAAAGGTCTCAGACTCGCACAACTCACTGTAGTTATTTCATCTTGTTCAGTACAGTCTTCTATGTCTGGACAGTATGTTAACAATTTAATCTCATGGATGAGCTTTAGATAGGTAGACGAGGAGAGGTTATGCTGGTCTTAAAACAAATTCCACACTGTGAGGTTTACAGTCAAGACCGTTTATGAATTTTATCTCATTGGCCTCGAGATCTAGGCTCTCTTTGCACAAGCTGCAAGAAACTTGTGAAAGTTGAAAACTCTAGCTTGATATTATCGACATGCAGCCTTTTTCTCCCTTCATGTTTTGTATTCTGTGCTGCAGTGTTGTCTTCTGGTCTACAAGGGGAGCTATCTGGGATGGGGATGTGGTCTTTGGGCATCGGTGCTATTGGCGCCGCGTTAGCCGGGATCTTCTTAGCCAACACGGATCTTTGTTTACCAAAAGCTGAAAAGGCATCGCTGGAGTTCCTTGAAGACACTGACCTGCGCTCCACCATAGACGGTAGTATTTCTAATTGTAATCGTCACCTCCCACTGAGTCCATTTGTCCCAACGGGCATCATTGTTAAGCGTGTTGGAATTCACAGTACATCACAGTTCTGTACATTACATATGTGTAGAATATAATGCCAGCAGCTCTGAGAAAGCAGCTTTGTCATGGATGGAACACAGATTACATCTCTGAAGCTGAACTCTGAGCCATTGTTTTTATTAAGCATATTCAATGTATAGATTCAACATGAACATTTTACTTTTTATTCATTTTAAGCCTTGTCTTATTTTTCGCAGTTCAGCTTAATTTCTTGAAACACTAATCTCCCTGTATATGCTTGCCATGTGCTTATACTTGTTCTTTCAGAGATGACCTGGAGGCTTGTATTAGAATCAATATCTTGTTGTGTCTGCAGAAGACAAGGTCATCAAAGCAGGAAGCCTTTGGGAGACCAGTGGGGCTGTGGTCCTGGCTGTACGACGACCCGGATGATTTTTGTGCAGAGAGGTGATTGAAAGGAGTTTACACATGGCTCCGAGTTGAAACCGTTTAACGTTTTAAAGTAGGCTAACCCTTTGTCTTAGAGGCCTAATCTCTGTCTCAATGTAGGAGGCTTCCGAGCTGTCCTCTCTGAAGACCCAGCTGGAAGAGCTCGGGGTCCCGCTGGTCGCTGTGGTGAAGGAGAGCATTGGCACAGAGATCCAGGACTTCAGGAATCACTTCTCTGGGGACATTTATATTGATGAGGAGGTTAGCGTTGGTAGAGGACACCACAAGCACCCTTCAGACAGTGTTTGTACATTTGGTCTTAAAAATGTGAAAAGTACTATTATAGACATGTCGTGTATATTCAAGCTATTAATGTATTTTTTAGTGGATAGTACTCAATAGTCCCACACACATGCTCTCTAGTCTTAATTACTTCAAAAGATTTTATTCTTCTACAACATGCAGCACTGAATAATAACTGTTTTTGTTTAACTGTGTTTGCAGAAACATTTCTACGGCCCACTGCGCAGAAAGATGGGGGCTTTGGGATTCCTTCGACTTGGGGTGTGGCAGAACTTCATTCGGGCCTGGAAGTCCGGTTACCAGGGTAACATGAATGGCGAGGGTTTCATCTTGGGGGGAGTGTTTGTCATTGGAGCAGGAGACCAGGTAGCACAGTTTCTAAACAATTTCAGGTATTAAAAGATATTAATTTTAAAGAAAGTAAAGCTCATGGTGTGTTTGCAGGGGATTCTCCTGGAACATCATGAAAAGGAGTTTGGCCATAAGGTGGAGACTGCAGATGTTTTGGATGCCGCGAAGAAAATTGTGCTAGTCAAATAATTTATTTTCCTGAACACAAATAGTGTTAGACAGAAGTTTATTGTGTCTTAGAGCAAAACTACAACTATGAAATAATGTTTAAAGTTAATTTGCACATTAATGTACAGTTAATGGGTAGAAGCTTTTTTTTTTTTTTTTAGACGATATTAAAAATACATCATAACATCACTTGAAAGCTTTACGCTGGATTTAACACCATTTTACCTCAGTGGTACATTTCTAGTTATGTTTCTATGTGTTATGGGTTTGCTTCTCCTTTAAATTGGCCTCAAACATGGTAGACAAGTGTTTGTGTGTTCTGTGTGTGATAATGATTACTTGACTCTAAACTCGCCTTGGAGAGGAGCAGGTTTGATGCTCAAACGCACAGACGCTCAACCACAGACACCATGTTTTAGGCTTAGGGAATCGCTTGGCTGGGAGGGATGTGTGCAGCCACACAAGTGTATATCAGCGATTGTAAAACAATCAATTCCTCATCACTGCCTTTATTATTCTCATGTTTCTGTTGTTTACTTCTGTTTGAGCTATGATCTGCATTCTCCTGTTTGTACATTCTTGGCTGTGACTTTCAAACACAAATAAATGCACTAATGTATGTTTAAAACAATGGCTGCAGGAGGTTCTTTATTCGGACTGCCTGGTTAGTGCTGTATGTACTGCATACCCAGACCTATGATGTAGATATGCTTGCTGTTCTGTTGGTCCTTGCTATTCTGTATTCTATTGGGTGCACTTACCAGATGACAAAAGGTTTTAATATCACCTGGAGACAACGGTGGTAAACATTCTTATTTAAAATTCTTATCAGTACCAGTAATACTACTTTGGAGATAGAGATCCGTGTATTCTACACAATCAAGTTTATTTAAAATGTAATACTGGGGGTGCTGTTTTCCGCTTGGTCTGACAGTTGTACTTTATCAAAAGGCATATGTGTGAGCTAATGTGCAATCAACTCCTGTTATTCAAATGTTTTACACTGTATTATAGCTTCATCTTTTGTTATCACTTATTGTACTTGTATTAAGAGGTCATTGGTCTTTGAAATCACTAAATTTGCACTTAAAATGCCTACAGTCTGTCCATTTAATGAATCAGACTATGCATTAATCCTGAGGTTATATCATTAGACATCAGCTGTATGTAGACTTATAAATGTATAGTGCACTAAGTAATTTTAAAAGTGAATGAATATAGTTATCAGAGTATTAATAACACAGAGGTTTGGACATCAATCTTATTTTATTCTATTGCTCTGATTTAAAATGCATTTCACATCAAGGAAATGTATTTAAACATGAAACAAAATGTGGAGAAAACACTCAACCAATACTGACGGGACTGCATGAGAGCACAGGCAGTACAAATTAGATGCAAATATGGAACTGTCAAGGTCAAAGCAGCCAAACAAAATTAAGTCTTCAACCAAGTTTATTCTGAGATGACTTGTAATTTTAAGTGTGGGATTTATAAAAATCTTGTTGGTTGTGTTACTGATGATCCTCTCTGATATTCGATTTTGGTGTGCTGTTGCTAAAAAGAAAAGCCTGGCAAAAGGTCCATAAAGCTGAAACAAACTTCAAGAAGCTGCACTTTTCATACCTGTCTCATCTTTGGCGAGGTGTCTGGGTGCAACTCACTCAGATACATTCTTACAAATGTTTGTAGATGCAAGCTACAAGTCTGGTTTTGTCCTTCAAACTTTTGCGTGATAACTCAATGAAAAGATAAGCAGGAAAGAAATCTAATGTATTTGCAGATGCACGATAAAAGCTTCCAGACAATGGTTAAAGTATGAATCTGCATTAATGAGACCATCTCATTTGACATCAAGTATGATAAATACAATCTTGTATACTTTTTCAATAGCAACACAGATTTGACTAGTTCCTACAGCAGCACAGCAAAGGTTATATACAGCACTTTAACCAAGAGCACAACACACACTTCCATCATTACTAGAAGGCAAATTACCTTGATTGAAAGTTGTTTTCACAATTTCTGAGTAACAATGAGTAACAGATGAAGAGTCTCATTCCAACATTAATAACCCATCAGTTAAAAACAAGAAGACACCTTTTTCATAAAGGAAAAAGGAGTCAACTTTTAAGCTCGGGTCACGTACGGATAAATGCGGAAAAAAACCATGCGGATATCAATTTGAAATCAACCCCTCAAAAGTTTCCCTTCACATATAAAACTCTAAATATAATGTATTTCTGCCTGATCCATGAATACATCAGCGGTTACAATCCTGGAACAACCACAATGATGTCACACAAACATGGACTCATTACTGGTGTTATGTCATCAGAAACAAGTTGTACTGAATAAACTCATCAGGACCCCAACTCAAGTACGACACAACCATAGCGTGAGCAGCTGATGCTGTTCAGATGCACCAATTATACTGTAATGATACAATAAAAATATACTCATTGTTAATCCACACAGAATTATTCATTGATATTCCTTATATGTGTCAACAAAGCCAACAGAACGATCATGTTTAGAAAACTTTAACACTTCTTCCATTTGGTATAATGGGAAATCAACAGCTCTAGTGCATAGCATAGAAGGCAGCTAACCAAATGCTGCCCATAAACCCTGCTAAAACCAACTGATTAACATAATTAATAGTGTGTATGCAGTTTGTGCTATATGGTTGTGCTTTCGGAGCAGTTTTAGATATTGTCTATACCTCATGTACCCAGCATCTCTTTATTTGTGCATGAGTATGAAGGGGTGTACAGTAAGTACACTTGAAGGAGAGATGAGAGTAAAAAGCTGAAAAATTAATGTTATATTCAGAGCAAAACAAAATGTAATAATAATAATAGGCAAGAAATTAATTTTTTAGGGTGGGGAAAGGCCTGACAGGAAAGACCATGACACATTCAGAAGCAACAATATAGTACACCACTTACAAACACAAGCCTTCAGTCTAAACTGGAGTTACAAATAGTTTGTCAGAGGACCTCAAACTTAAATGAACCTGAATGCACCATAGTACAAATGTGGATAAAATACAATTCAGTAACTTCATGAACTACCACCGTGAAGGCAGCAGGAGAAAAAACATCACAAAACAATGGTGTGCACATACGTTTAAAAAACTGTGGAGTCAGTTTTTATTTTGTAGGGTGTGTTATCAATGCACACTGAGAGCTGTCGGTAGTCTCTCTTCTCAACCCGACTTGTTTTTCCCTCCGGTAAACCTTCTGTTCTTAAATTGAAAAACAAGCAAAATAAAAAGCAACAAGACAACAAACAGTAAAAGAATCAAATTTGGTTTTTACTCTCGTTCAAGGACAACAGTTGTGGATATTGGTGTGAGTGCTTGTATGTTGTGTGTGGAGAAGTGCTGGCTGGTCCTACAGGCCCTTGTTGAAATATACGGTGGTGATCTTGGGGTTGGCCTGCTGTATCCTTTCCTGCAGATCTGCTTCCAGTTTGCTCACACTCATAGAGCTGAAAAACAAAACAAAACAGGGTTGAACATGACAATGCTGCCGTATGCAAGGTAAATGAGAATGGAGCAGCTGTTGGTACCTTTTCTGTGGGAACAGGGCGCAGCACAGAGGCGTAGCAAACACCAGGCTGAAACCAAGAGACAGGGATATTGTTAGACTCTGTCACTTAAAACAATCAACACCATTTTGTTCAGTTTACTCACCATAGACCGACAAGTCCCACTTGAACCGGAGCATTTAGAATTGGGAATCGCTACAGGGAGACAGAATCATGTTGAGATACAGTGAGTGAGGCTCAGATCATGTTTGATCTGAAGTTTCTCTGCAGACACACAAGCATGTTAAATGTGCGGAATGTGACTCTTCCCCACCACAAAACACCAGCAGACTCAATAAATATGCCAAGTCAAAGTCACACATGCTGCTTACCTTCATAAAAGCCTTCTTCTCCAGAGCATTCATTATAACAGGAGGAATGGCTGTAAACAGTGAAAAGAAGTTGGTGGACAACTTAATAAAAGCAAGATTAACTGTTCTTCATGATCCAGTTACAGAGAACAATATTTTTGACTTAGCAGCTCCACTCAGTTTTTAGTCTCTCCCAAATGTGAAAGAAACATTTGACTATTTCGGCGCTAAATGCTCCAGTGTGTTCAGCATCCCATCAGTAACTGTTTAAGCAGCTTCGCTGATGAGATGGCAGGTTTTGGATCAATACCAGTGACCATTTTTCTCTGTTCATTGTTATGAAACTGATGCTCATGGTGACATTACCCATTGCTGGCACGGCCATGCCAATCCTTGACACCACCACTTGCACGATGGCCTGCTTGGCAGCATTGGGAGACTCTCCTAACCTGTTTCCATTCTCATCTGTCACAGGAATACCGTACTTCAACTCCCTGGAAAAGAGAAGAGAACAGTGCAGAACTTTTTTTTAAAATTAATTTTTATTTTTGCTTTTCTTTTTTAAAAATTATTTTCAAATCTTTACAGCGCAGAACATTCTTAGTCACACGCAATTGTCAAAAGTTCCTGAATAAACAAACTGGAGGTCACCGGCTTTTCCCCCCCCAGAGATCTCACCTCTGCCTCATGAAGGGAATGTTGATACAGTTAGCTGCAGCAACAGCAGCAAAAGGAACAAATCGGCTTACAATTGGAGGGAGACGCTGCAAAGATGGGACAGATGAAAAGAGACATTGAGTGGAATAGCATCCAATCAACTGTACAAAACAGACATGTCAGGAATCTGTATACGAACTGTTTGCTTTCTGTAAACCCACTCAAAAAACCACTTTCATTACCGTGGTTAGAGACTTGAGTCCAAGAGCCGTGACCACAGCTCCAGTTGTGGCGCTGATGTAAGCTGCACCGAGCTGGCTGCAGAGACAGACACATCAGACATGTAGTTTCACTTATAGCTCACCAACATCCTTTCTCACACACCATTAACAGATTATTTATACTGCAGTGCATGAGTGAGTATTAATCAGGTGTCAGTAAGAGTACAAATCCATGCTATGTTCTATGAATATAGACAAGTAAAAAACCAGAACATTCTCCAAAATAAAACAGGAAGACAGAATATCATCCTCGATGACATGCGTAATCACTTGCATCTCTCTGACATCTGAAAGATGCATTTTGTGGAACAATAAATAAAGTACACAAATGCGTGGGTGTTGACCTGCCATCAACCAGGAGCCCCTTAGGGCTGAACATGCTAAACAAGGGAACGAAATACCACTGTGAGGGAAGGGGAAGGGACAGCAGCTCCCACAGCCTCCTACAGACACTAGTTTAGAAGGAGGAATGATCTTGTGTAAGTGAGGTGAGAAGTCCTCCCTACTTCACAGTAATGGGGGCGTCCCCACTGCGGTTGGTGTAGTTGACAATTGCGTTGAAGGACTGGTTAACCCACTGCCAGAACACCACTGCTGGAGTAGTCCTGTAAATGTAGAGGAACAACAATAGTGTGTTATGAAGAAGTGATTTTGCACAAACTGCACAGTGAAAACTACAAACTACAAAACAGGAAAAGAGTTTGGGACAATGTAAAAACTACACATTACAAAATAAATACACATCAAGGGTCTGCTGGAAGTGGACATAAGATTAGGAAAAGAAACCACTACATTCTTTTCAAATGACATTTTTTCCCCTCAGGCCTTTTCAAGATTATACAAGAAAAACACGTAGCCAAGCACATACCTCCGCCAAGGTCCAACAAAGGTAAGGTAGCAGCTGCTACCATAATTTAAGCTTATTGGACTTGTACCAGCCAGCAATTTAGACCTGGTGAATCCTGAGTTTCACTTGAATTCACACAAAAATAAAAACACTTCTTAATAGGCTTGATTTTTTTGCCCACATGATTCATGAATTATTGGCAGAGAAAATAAATCATATTCCCAAAGTAATCTAATCTTTTGTAATGATACAAAATAGGGAAGTCCAGTGTAAAATATTAGATAAATTATCACAAAATTCCACTGTCTCGCATTCAGTGATTTTTTAAAATCTCCCTGAAGAGACCATTTTCAGTTTGGTGTAAATATGATGAATTATTCTGTACCTGTAGAAGGTGAGCATGCAGCCAGTGATGGACATGTTCATTGGGACCTGAGCAGCCATCCGGCCAATCACAAACATCTTCTCCCCTGTGTCGGGGTGGAAGGCAGAATCATAGATGTACTTGGCCCTCCATAGCTCATCCTCCGTCAGGCCAGGCTTCACACTTCCAGCTCTGAAACAGTGATGACGTATTTATAAAGAACTGCCACTGCCACATCAAATCAAATTTTTATCTATGCATCCCATCACCCATCGCCTCCAGCTACATCATCATTTATATTCAAATTCTATCATCTTTATCTCCTAGTGCTCTACCTGTAGCTCTCAACAATGACTCGGGCCTCCTCCAGAGTCTCAGAGGACAGCAGGACGTTCCTGGGATCTGTGATCATGAAGAAGTGCTTGGCACGTCCCATAAATGTGCCTTGGTCCCATCTTGGCTCCTTGATGTTTATGTTGAGGGACAAATCTCCAGACATCCTGACTTGCTTTGAGTAACAGACATGTTCATAGCATGTTACAACCATATATTACATTTACATGTACATTGGGGCAACACTTTATGTTGATCTAGTTTCAATATCACGCATTCATGTGTAACAGTCCCATTGTAAGTACAACAAATTAAATCAAACAAGATCATTTACCATTTCATTTTTTTACTTAAGCAACTCACAAAGTCCATTTTGCTTAACGATACATGATAACACATAGAACTAGTAGATTCCATGCGAATAAATCAAACATTACACCTGTACAATCACAAAATTTAAGTAAAATCTGTCTTGTCTCAAAAGCATTACATTTCCTCTCTGCTGTCTTTCCAAATGCTTGGACAGGTCAAAGCGAAACAGAAAGCAAAAGGACCGCAATGAGCTGAGCCAGCATAATTCCAAATCTAAACTGCAATATAAGAAAGTTTTTACGTTTTTATAAGTGATAATTGCCCGCAATATTGCACACGTTGTGGTGTCAGCTCTTTGCATAATCTTTCTCTCTATGCATGTCAGTCAACCTGCTGTTGGGCTGACGACCAGCAATGTGTCCCATTGTAGGTGTCTGATTAAATGAATCAGGTGACACACCGACAGGACAGTGGGATTGGGGGTGTCACGACAACATGCGGGCTAACGAATGATGCTAACAAGCTAGCTATATGCACAAAGGCACAATTTGGAGAACACGATAATCAAACAAGACAATAAAACTCTATAAATCCCAACATCATCACATTAGACACGGCGGGATAATAATTCAACCCCGTTTCCAGACAGCAAAACAACCCTCTTCACTGTTGTCTGGGTTGACTGTCTACCAGCAAGCTAGCCGGGTAGTCCATACGACAGCACATTAGCAATTTAATCAACGTCGTAAAGGCATAAATCCACATAAAATCAACGTAAACTTTATCGTACTGTTTCTTAGTTCATCACAGATGTAATTTCCCTCAGCGCAAAAACTTACCTGCCTTGCTTTCTTTATTTTTCGTAAATGTATGACCTCTAATATCTGTTACCACCAAGGGCTGGACCTGTGACGCCTCATGGTAACTTTGGGGAATGTCGTTAACGAGACTCTCACTACAAATAGTAGTCAAATAATAAGTACACATCGGGTGGTTTTCTGTAACAATCCATTCACTTAAAATGTAACCGGTAGCTTTATATTGGAGAATAGTTTATACAAGTAACAGCTGACTGACATAACATGTGACAAATAATTAAAATTAGCGATTATATGGTTGCTTTTGAAGCATATATAATAACAAGGCTCTTTTTTTTCCATTTTATTTTAAAAACTGAAAATATAAATGTTAATTATGTACTGTAAATGTTTAGTGAATTTGGTGAAAAACAATGAAACACGGTCAAATCTGTAGAGGCTAAAGTTGATTTGAGAAAATCCGAGTTTGATGGATGTCTTTGAAGCTATCACAGTAGAGTGGGTAGTGTCTTTCAGGAAGGACTGTGATTCGCTGGAAGCCCTCAGAGGAGAAACGTAGGCGGCACGTGATTTGTTAAAAACTGCTCCAAGACCTGCTGATAGATTGCTACTACTGCTTTCTACAGTACAGTACTGTAGTTGTAAAATGTGCTATGAAAGAAGTATCGTTACTTTTCAAATATTGTAGATTAATTTCGTTTTGGTGAGTTATAATAGTAAAGATATCTGCAAAAACACGAAACAATCTTTATGGTGTTAGTTTTCTTGTGTTTTCTTGTTTATTCACCGTAAATCGTTCTGGGTTATTTAATTTATTCTGTTCATTCACACATTTATTTGTGCATAAAATTGTGCAGGACAATACTATAATGTAAAATGTAATCTACTCAAACATCCTCTTTGATTTCAGGCCGATGACCTAAATCTCCATTTTAATCACTTTGGTTAAAACGAATACTCCAATTAAGCAAATAAATGTAAAAATCCAGCCAGATTTCCACAACTATGAGTTCATGTTGTGTAAAGGGAGAACATTATCTTAAGTGTGTGATGCGCGCAAATCATTTTTCACCCATCTTCAGCTTGCGCCTCTTTATTGTGTCGTGTCAACTACCCCCAGGTGAACTGTCGTTGCTCCTGACCCAACTTTGGTCAACTAACCTGTGCTGAACCATTAACATCACCAACTTCTTCCAGTCAGTTACAGAACCCAGCTGGCTTTATGCTGTGGTGTTTCACCACTGACCACCAGGTGGGGCTGTTCACACACCTCAAAAATATAATGAAGTTGGCCAGTTTCCCACACACCCTCCATGCCGTACAATTTAAACCTACTAAAATATTAACAAATTTAAACATGGTTTAACTTTAGAGCAACAAAAGGACATTCTTGAGCCAGCATTGTGTTGGTGTACTTATTAATCCAGCTCTAACGACCGCACAGCTGCAGGGGCTTAGGTAAAAGGATTACACCTCTAAGACAATATTGGTCACCTGGAAAATAAATGAGGCGGCACTAACTCTCCGGACGCGTCCCGTAAGGTGTAACGATGCGAACCAGTGACCGTCCATCACGGCGCAACACGGACGCAGGTAACCATGTCTCACTTTGTTCACTTTTGTTCAAATGTCAAGATGTTACAAAATGTTTGGCGGGTGTTTGGTCACGTTTCAGGTGTCAGAAGCCCCAGGAAACAAGACCTGTCAGACTTTACCCACACCTCTTGCAATAATTGCAACCAGTAGTCCATTCCACAGGTTCATTAACGGGAGAAAATATGTGTTGATTAACTATTAAACCATTATTTAACATTTATGTGTAGTGATACTTTTAGTTCCAGTCTATAGAAAAAGCTTTACCTTCATTAAGAAAATCCGACCTAGCTAAAGGTAATTCAGTGTTTTATTGTGGACCTTACATAATAACGTTATAACATGAAGTGCATTATTAAAATAAGATGTTTTCGTGTTATAATTAGATATTTTATGTTATGGGGGGAAAAAAACCGCAACCCGGCCCTGAATAAGAGGTAGATGATGGATGGATGGACGCTATTAAAAAAATACTGTATAGATACTTCATTAATCTCGAAGGAACTTACTTAAGTAAATGAGTCTGATGAAATGATGACAATGGTGAATCTGTCAAGACTTGGTGGTGATGAAGAGGTGGAGGACACAGCAAAAGTAACTTAAAAAAAACAGCAGCAACATGTTAGGATGAACAATGGAGGTGTGCCACGATGCTATAGGAGATGGGGCCAGCTGGAGAGAACAGTTCATGTCCTTAAAGAAAACCCCAGGCTGTAGATATATTTGAAAGTCTGTGTCAATCAAAGACCAAGTGAAGTCATCATGATGTGAGATATTTATCAACATATCAACATGTAATATGAATTGTTTTTGTTAAAGCAACAGGTTGCCATCTTACAGCATGAAATATTAAAATTAAGAATAAAAATATTGTTAAAAATTATAAATGTTTCTAGTTCACATGATAAGTTTGCATGCTACAGTAACATAAAAAAATCTGGGAATGCCTGGAAAAATATTGTTCTTCAACATTAAAATGTTGACATCATAATGTGATACTGAACTGTTTTTCTTTCTACTTTCAGGCAAGGCGGCATTGACTGATGCAACGGGTCAAAATTGAGTTATATTAGTCTATCTGGAGCTTTTAAGTCCACATTACTCATTACAACGTACTCTCCTCAACTGATATCCGTTTAATTAAACATGACCCAAGGGGAATCACCATTTTTTTCCTGTGAGAGTAGGGACCAGTGTTTTATCATCCAGCCAGACCAGCATCAAAGTGTACTTCCTCACTGCATCCATCTCCCACCTGCTGTCCCCAAATCCCAACCTGTAACTCATCCATAATACGAGCAGATCACACAAATCCACCTGTCTGGATGACTACGGGAACATTAACCAGACACTTAGCATGGCTCGCCCCTCTTACCCCCCTGGCTGGAGGGAGATGACAAATGGAGGGGGGCAGCCCCACTTCAGCAATGGAAGCCAGGCTGGGGGTTCCCACAGTACTACACGCTACAGGCTCAAGAAACAGCACCGCCACAGACGCAGGTCGGCCTCGCCAATGGGGAGAGTCATTCTCATCAATGTGCCTCTTGATGGTGAGTTCATGACCTGACAGTCAGTCCTCTATCATTCACTCACACAGGGTCACTGGCAGCAGAAGCTCTTTGAGTACAAGTTTAATAGAGCAAACAGAAACAATATGTGATAAACAGTCATTCATACAAGATATGAAATTATTGATTGTTTACTCAATCAACAGAGAATTCATGATCCACAGTTTTTATATTTAGCTACCTGCCTGCTTGCTACAATGTTTCTAAAATGAAACATTGTATCTGAGTTTCCCATTCCCCATGGATAAAAAACTGGATAATTGTATTTTAGACCAAACAATCAATTTGAAATCATCAAGTTTTGTTCTTTTCCTAAACTTAAAAGATGAAGCAATTGATAAATTGACCAACATAATAACAGATATAACTCTGAGTGTCCGAGTCTGTTTACAGAAGCAAGATGAAGGTGGAAGCAACAAATACTTTATAATATTGGTCAGTGTCTTCTGCACGTTTGTGTTCAGATTTGAATTTTAAAACTTGTGATAAAACTTTGAAAGCTGTGCTTCAGGATTTTGTGCTGTCATGTATTTACTGGAGGGTTTGTGGTTTGATCTGTAGTCTGTGTGCAGTCTGCAGGTTCAGTCGGTGTGTCTGTGTGCATGAGCGATGAGCTGATGACGTAAAGCATTTTGAGGCTATGCACAATATACAGTAATTTACTGATGAAGCCATGTCCAGTATGGTGCATTAACTACAAAAATACAATTTTGAGCGATTCATTTTCACTAATATATCGTGATTCTCAAATGCATTAAGAAACTGCAGGGACAGTACTTTGCAAAAGAAGTTGCTGTGTATTAGTTGCAGCGCCTTGATTCTTGTCAGTTTTTGAATGTGGGACCGTTTGGGCCTTTGTTTTGGGTAAGTGTGTTTTGTTGCTTTGCGTGTTTGCAGAAGAGGATGATAGCGAAAACATTCACGCTGTGACGGTGGACAAGAGTCCAGATGGGCGGCTGGGCTTCAGTGTCCGTGGGGGATCCGAACACGGACTCGGCATATTTGTCAGCAAGGTGGAGGACGACAGCTCTGCAGGTTAGGAGGAAGTGTGTGTGTGTGTGTATTTGTCACAGTGTGCGCCTGCATCTGGGCAAGTAGACTTTGTTAGTCTCCCATGTGAAATTAACTCTTTCACGTCAAACTGCAGTGCAGGCTGGGCTCAGTGTGGGAGACAAGCTGATGGAGGTGAACGGGGTCAGCTTGGAGAGCATCAGCATGAGCAGCGCCGTCAAGGTCCTGACGGGCAACAACAGGCTGAGGATGGTGGTGAGGCGGGTGGGAAAGATCCCTGGCATACGCTACTCCAAGGAGAAGACCACATGGTGAGGCTAAGCCTGTGAAGGGTGCTGCTGGGTAAAGGCTGTGTCAGGTGACTGAGGTTGCAAAGTATAAGCAATGTACTCTCTGCTTATTTAACATTTTAACTGCAAAGTAAGTGCTGTCTGTTTATACAGTGATGTAATGCGGCTTGTCAGTATCAGCACTGACCTTTTCATGGTTTCTGTCTCGTCAGTCCTGTGGAGATCACACTCGTTATCTATCTTTTGGGATATGCTGTATCTGGGTTTCATGTGGCAGCAGTGGATGGATTACTGCTGTGACCTTTATGGCTATTTAATTACCGAATACTGAGAGGCCAGAGCCCAGTGGACAAAGACAAATGTTATATTCACATTTTCATTTGCTTGTGTGTTTGTTTGTGTTTTTTATACATGTGTCTAGGGTGGATCTGATTCACCGGCGGATGGTGGTGGAGGAAAGCGGTCGCACGCCATCAGAGGCTGGTTCAGACAGCGCTCTCCGTAGGATCATCCATCTCTTCACCACCTCAGACGACTACTGTCTGGGTTTCAACATCAGAGGAGGAAAAGAGTTCGGATTGGGAATTTATGTCTCAAAGTACGGATGAACTGGTCTTTGAATCTCTGTGCTTTTTTTTCTTCCATACCTGAAGAGTCTACCAGCATAAGATAATCAAAATTATTCAGGGTGTTGCAGTGTGTGTGTGTGTGTGTGTGTGTGTGTGTGTGTGTGTGTGTGTGTGTGTGTGTGTGTGTGTGTGTGTGTGTGTGTGTGCACATGGTGTAACCCAGGCTCAACACTCACTCTGTGAAGTTGGCCTTGGGAAGCAAAGAAGCAAAAATAAAAAATTCAAATGGTATCTTCCCACAGAAATTAAATATCTCATCAGAATCTCATCCATGTTTCTGTTTTCTTATATTTTAATATGCAGTTCAAGCAAATAGGCTTCAGTTAATGGACCGAGTGAATTTACATTATCACGGTATAGCCAAGAAATTTTCTCATGTATGTACTCTGCATAAAATAAGCATCATAATGTTTTACATGACATAAAAAACTAATACTGTGTGAGAAGCAAAAGTGAAATCATCATCACCAGTAAACCTACTGTTGAAAACCAAATTAAAATGTCACTTGACCATGTCTGTCACACTTATTCTTTGCAGGTTGGACCCCGGTGGTCTTGCAGAACAGCATGGCATCAAAATGGGCGATCAAATCCTTGCAGCCAATGGGGTTAGCTTCGATGACATCACCCATAGCGATGCAGTGGAAGTCCTGAAGAGCCACACCCATGTCATGTTGACAATCAAGGTGAGAAACAATTTTTAGTAAAGGGTGGATCAGATATGAAGGATGAAGTGTTTGCTTGTAATGATGAACTTTGCACCACTTTTATATCTCTTTAAATTTTTATGATTTCAGGTAAGACACTATGCAAGTCTACTGCACACCATTTACTCATCACCTCACAGCAGGCGCACAAAATCAGCAACTTGCTGGCGGACATGTTGGATCAATCAGCAGCTAAACACACACTTCTTTCTCTATAGAACTGGTAGAGCTAAAGGAATGTCACTGTTAAACTGGTATTCATGGACACACACACAACCGAATGCAGTTCCCCTAGTTTTAGGGTAATATTAATGTATGCTTTTAAACAACAATAAAGGTTACAGTGCGTTAAAACAACACCAGTGCCTCTGAATTGGGGGAACAAATCAGGTGGCTGACCGGCCTTTGAATTCCTATTTCATTGTGCAACATCATGCCACCTGACCTGTGTCATAAGTGTAATAAGAAGTCGTATTCATGTGTTATAATGGCGTTGTTTCTTTTATGCAGCACATTTCCCTCTGTGGATTTAGTTAGCCTTAGTTCACTAACATTGCTACTTGCTCATTTTACTCTTCTGATCTCGGGTTGCCTGTGTGGAAAACACCCAAGGATGATGTTCATTATTCAAAGGCAGTCAGGGATCAGGTTGTAATCAACAGAAACTCTAATTTTATTTCTTCTTCTAGTCCTGTCTCTAGTCACATAAAGTGGTCTATTTGAACTAGGTTTAAGCTTAGTAACTAATCTTGCATAATCAGGAAATCTAGCTAAAAAAAATTGAAGATCTAACCTTGAGTGCTTTATGTTTTAAAACTGTACCTAAACCTATCAGGCAACAGTTCTTGATGAAAATGGCTCCTTCTTCAAATGTGCTGAGATAATCTACACGTCTGTAAACATCTTGCCTGGTGTCGGTCTTATTGATTACAGATCAAATGGATGGAAAATCCATTTGATCTGGATGATTAGCATGACATTTAAATCCACATTTCATCAAATAGATTTTTTCTTTCATTCCTGCTGATTTTTTGCCTGCAGGAAGCTGGGAGATATCCTGCATACAAGGAGATGGTGGCAGAATATGGCTGGCTTGACAATAGTATGTTGCCTATAACACTGAATTTTGAAAGATATAAAGTAGGGAAATAATTAACATCACTAAATATGACCTAGAGATTTGCAAGATTTTGTAAAACCACTAAAAATTCTTTGGAAGTTTAGTTAAAAACAGCTGAAACATTAGCCACACAAACACATTTCCTTTGCTTCAGTTTGCTATGACTGCTTCAGTCTGAACTCAGTCAGAGATTAATTCAGTGTACTCAAAGGCAGAGCATGACCTAACATTTGGGTCAAGATGTAGAGAGATTTTAGTTTCTCATTAGGGAAATAGAAGATTTAAAACAAAAAACAGTTAGGGATTAACCAGGAATAAGTGTAGACAGATGGTTTTGTTTGATCCAAACAAATTGCACAGTGTCAAATAAGGAAATAGGGCTATCTGTACAAATTGTAATGAGTATAGCAGTGAATATTTTGTGTGCATGTGTAAGTATTGCATCTGCACCCCCTAATCTGAATACTTCATTCTAATTATGAAATATCTGTTACAGTGACCAGTGGGGGCCCTGCACCATCCTACCAGAGTTCTGACTCCAACTCTTCTGCCTCCTCACTGTGCTCCAGCACCCCCCTAAGCTCTCTCAGTGGTCTCTCCCAGGTCCTTTTCCCTCCTGTCTTTGGCTCAGAGATGGCAGATGTTGCCATCTCCACTGAGGACAGCTCCTGCCATTCAAGCACCACTGAGAGAACTACTGACACCGCCATCCAGACTGACCCCCACCCTCCAGCAGACTTCCCGTTGCTTAATGGGTCGTACGGTGACTGCATGGTCACCTCAGAAACCAGTCGTACTGTCGGCGCCACAGTTCTGCTGAAGGACACAGTCATACGTGGGAAAGGAGAAGGACCGTGGGAGATGGGAAGAGCAGGCAATGGAGGGCGGGGCCAAACAAGGACCCTGTCAGTAGGGAACCAGGAAATAGAGAGATGCTCACCTAAGACTGAAGCGCTCATGGCTCTGAGCAGACCCAGGAAGCCAATCAGACGTTCTCAGAGCCACATCACTGCATCAGGTGAGACCAGCAGGAACACCGGGGCTCAGTGTAAGGTCACTTCACTGATTTCTGTGAGATATTAATTAAAAAACATCATTTTTTAATGAATGGAGGTGGCCTGAATCAGCTAATATGATCTTTTTTTCGATATATCAGTCATGTGTTTGTCGAGTAACCAACATAAGGGTGCACAAAATTGGAAAAATGTGTTGTAGGTGATTTAGAGAAAGTATCCCTGTTGCATAGTTTATTTTATTGATAAAGTTAACAGAGGACATCTTGGTCTTGATTCCTTTGTGAAATATGAGTATGAACAATACTGGCTGGCCTTTTGCGCAGCTTAGTCATTATTGTATGAAAAGTCTTTTGTTTAGTGCAGATTAAGCTGATGGGAATGTCTTATTTTTGATGATGGTGCTGAAAGTTTTGTGGCATTGCCTTCATTCAGATGTCGGTTTAATGTCTCCCCATCCCTCTGCTTCTCCAGGAAGCAGACAGGAACAACGACATGGATGATTTAAACTCCAGACGAAAGTTGTTCAAAAACTAAAAGTTATTTACAGTCATTTACATTCACTTGTTGTACCTCAGTGAGAGATTAATCAGGACAAGCATATGAAGAAGCCTTGGCGGGGCTGTTGATTCCGTCTTTTTTTTTCTCAATACATCCTACTTTTTCATGACTCCAGGATGTGGTTGGGTGAAGCCCAGGCCTGATTGATCTTTTGTTGTGTAAGCTGAAGCACTTTGCTGTAGAGTCCTCAATAGATGAGAGTGTATTCAAGTTGGCAGAGCGGCAATTCATCAGTATTAGTGTGTTACCTTCCACAGTGGCAGATTTACTGCAGAGAACAGAGGAACTGACTGGAAAAGAAATGAGCGGTCCATACTCATTGCAGAACGTGTGTATCACTCACTTAAGATTCCAGCACCACATACAGACCTGTTTGCTTCAAGATGCAACTGCAGCAAAGATGACATCTGACTGTTTTGGACTCATGACGTTTAATTATTACAACGTTAAAGCAAAAGAAGAAATATATTAAAATCTTCACTGCATTACATTCTGGAAACATGTAGCTTACTACATTTACTACATTATTTACCACAAGAATATACTCTAGTAATTCAGGAGGACTAGATGCTATTTCTGTCTTCTTTTTTCCACCTTTAGAGGAGAAACAAAAGCACAAGAAGCAACAGAAAGAGAAGCACTCAGAAGAGGGTAAAACAAACCTGCGCCGCTCCAAAACCTTTGTCAACTTACTGTTTAAGAAAGATCGCAAAGAGAAGAATGGCTCTAAGTCCCCATCTCAGCACAACAAAGGTGAGTTGTGAACCCTGATGCATAAAATAATGCATATTTGGGGGATTGGTACGTATGATTGAAAAAAAAAATCAACGTATTGTCGTATTTAAAAAGTTGGTTATTAGGATGTATATGAACAAGGCTTTTTTTGATAATTCTCGAAGGAATTAAGATGGACTACTAGGCTTTGGTGGAGGTATGCGTTTGGATGAGAGTCATTATCTCTGTAGTTTCTTTGTAGAACACTCTTGACAATCACTGACCATTAGCATTTAAGCAACAATAATGTAATTAATAATGCAAGAAAAATCTATTATTTCACTCCTTAGATAAGGAGCGGGGTCGTCCCTTCCAGATCTTGACTTCCCCTAAGGAATCCCGTGCTGGAGTTAAAGACAGCAGACTGCTTCCCCAAGCGGAGACCCTTCAGCACGTGGAGGCCATGGCAGAGAAACTGCTCGTGCATGATGAGGTGGCTGCTGTGATGAGACACTGTCAGCGGGTGAGTTCCTGATCTCCAAACGAACCCCCTGTGTGTGTTTGTATCCCAGTGAATAAACAACCAACAGCCTTGTCGTTGTCTTGTGCATCGCGACAAAACAGGCTCATAACTTCTCTTACAGAAGAGTCCACTTCAATCACTATGACTGACTGCATTTCCCCATCACACAGAGAGTAGCAATCCTTTATTTATATGAAACCGGCTTGTATCAGATAGAGAACTTAATTATCACATTTTAAAGAACTGTATGATTGGTAATGTTTAGTTGCTCTTACAGTATTTTAGTATGGAGTCTCATTTTGAAGTTACTGCATCACACCACTGATGCCAGTTGTTTCACATTAAAAGCCATCTAGCATTTAAATTCACAGAAACCCGTCGTTTTGTTATGAGCTTTTATTGTGAAATATTTTCAGGATTTTCAGCATCACTCACATGCCGGACGGTAGAGGATTATAGTGTTGTTATATTGGGCCCACGTTCTACTAAATGTGCTAAACACACCCTGGCTTTTAACCCTTATAGTGCACTATGTCAGAGGCTTTTAAATGAGGACCTGCACTTATTTTGCTTTTATTTTTTAATAAAGCATGAATACGTAGTGTGTAGTGATGTCATTGGAAAAGCAGATATCTCCATACATGCAGCAGAAGAAGGCTCCAATCCCAATAATAAAACTCGCTGGAATAAGGAGGGAGATGTGTCTGGATGGACAATGAGACATGTTGGTTGTTATGTCTACTCATCTACCTTTTATTCATCTATTCGCTCTTTCCTTCAGTTTCTGTCCAACCGTGTGGTTGAGGATTTAGTGCACCCCCTTTTGGCGATCTTAGACAGGCCAGAGAAACTTCTACTCCTCCGAGAAATAAGGTGAGGCTATGAGGACAACCAGCCTTGAATATGCATTGATATTGTATGAGTTAATAGACATGAGAACACGTATAAGTGTATCTGATCATGTCCTCTGCAGAATGTTGATACCGCCTGCTGAGCTGGGTCATTTTGACAGCATGGTTCTGCCTTTTGAGCTTGAGGCGTACGACACTCTTAAGAGCCGCTTAGGTAGGCAAAGGGATGTTTTCTGTTCCTGTAGAAAATACTTTATATCATGTTTGCATGACAAAAATAATATAGAAGTTAGAAAATGCAGGTAAGATTATAGAAAGCAAATAAACCGATAGAAATTCAGCCATATATCTTTAACTGTTTATTCCCTTCTAAGTACGTTCTCCGGCTCTGCGCTCCCCTCGCAGCGGAACCCCAAGGCGTCACCTCATCAACCCGATCCCAGGTATAAGGGCTCCTCATTCCTCCTCACACCATTTCTATTTCTAGACCTAACCTCTTTCTTCTGACTCCCTCTTACTTACTTAATCCCAGAGGAATATGAGATACACAAAAGGATTAATTCCCTCTTTTTCTCTCCCCCATCCCCCATGCACTTCTTTTCTTCATCATATTACATCAGAGACCCCCCCTCCCAACACAAATGCAAACACCACACCATGTGCAAAGTCTCTCAGGTTTCATGTACCTGTGCTGAGGCAGAAGCTTGTGTTACATCTCCACATCCAGCAGAAAGGACAGAGACATGCCTTTTTGGTCAATGTGACACTTAAGCCATACAGAGAGGCTTTTAGCCTTTTTCTCATTCAGTCTCTAAAATAAAATCGATATAATCTCTTTGCAGACTGACTGCAGCCATCTCACTTTCTGGAGTCACAGGTTAGGGGTCAGGGGAATGGGTCATCAGGGAGCTGGGAGCTGACAGGGCAGCACTCAGGAATTTTGAAAGCTGACAATACCAAATTGGACGTCTGACTCCACAATGTCAAATTAATCATTGCTAAATAATATAAGTTACTGACCTAACACAAAGACTTATATATAACACCCAGAAGTAGGTTTCAACACAGCAGTAGTGGATTTCACTTTGGTGCTGTGCCTCAAACATGAAGTTAGATATTCTATTTATATTATTTATAAGATGTGATTGAAGGTATTACTTAACACCCTAATATTCCATATATTTACTTTTTTATCCCTGTCAGGGATGTAAAGATCATGGACCGGAGTAGTCATTGTAGTACTATGTAAACTGTATGTTTAAAATCGAAATTGTTATATTGAGTTAGATTTATTTATTAACCTGTCTTTTTAGCTGTCTGACATAACTGGTTGAATACGTGCTTTAGCCATGACTGGTGTAACACCAGGGTTTTTACGAGAGACAGTTGACATGACATTTTTGTCCATGTAGGAATCAGTTTTTTTGGGACATAAATGCAAAGAAATAGATAATTGATAATTGTCGTTCTGCTGCTGAGTCATTTATAAATTAATGTGAAAGAATGCCACCTTGAAAAATCTTCACACTGTTCTCCAGACTTTCCACTTCAAGCATCTACTGTTGTCTATTTAAAGCTGATGATCTTGTTTCTACTGTCTGCATGTCAAGACCACAAAGGTGGGTTCCACCTCCAGCCTGTGCAACGCACCCTGCAGGAGCAACGGTTGTTGGAGTTGGAGAGATTACGTTTGTCTGGCCAACAGTCGGGCCCTGTGCCTCCATCCTGCACCTTCACGCCACTGCTGGACGTACCTCTGGACAACTACACCTCCTCTGCTATGCGCTCCCGCTCCCTGAGCCCATCGCCCACTATCAACTCTCTCCGCACTGAATCCCCATGCTCTACCCATCGTGGGTGTCAATCCCCAAACGGAATAAAGAGTGGAAGGAAGAAAGAGACATTGCAGTGTGATGCGGTCTCCTTGTCAGTGTGGGACAGAGATGTGACCTCTGAACGAGGGAGGTCGCCTGTGAGGAACGGGCGTGGAAGAGTGAGGAGGGAGACGAGTCCAGACAGCATCGGTGGCAGAGCGAGTGTGCTGGACGACTGCATAGAGGTCAGCGTGCGTGTTCCTTCACAGCAGCGGGAAACCCCTCTGACCGGCATATCGGAGCCCAACAGAGACGACAGGCAGTCAGCAGGCAGTGGGAGGAGTCAGCCGCTAAATGGATATTTACAAAATGGTCATGGTGTGAGACGAGCGACTCTGATACCTCAAGAGTATGAAATAAACACTTTGACCATCTTCAAGGCCAAACAGTCTCTGGGTGAGTACAAAAGATCTGTATGTATTTAAACTTTGAAATTAAACTTTATGTATTCTCAGATTCCATTTTTTTGGTAATAACATACAACATTGTCATTATTACTGACATGGGAACTAATGCTTCAAAGTTCAATAAAAATTGCCATATTACTATTGCAAAGCTATTTGAATATTTTTCCATGTCATTATATCACCAGTAGAGGTCAGCCTACTTCTGACCTTAGAGGCGTCTGAAAGGGTTAAATATTTAAGATAGTTGAAAAATACACACAGATAGTATTACTATTAGATTAATGCAGAAATCAGGTTTGTCAACAATACCTCTTTACAGGTATCAGTATCTCTGGGGGAATAGAATCCAGAGTCCAGCCAATGATAAAGATTGAAAAAATCTTCCCTGGAGGGGCTGCGTCTACAAACGATGCCATGAAGGTGAGCATTTACACGAGATGTCCAGGTTGAAGTACCTGTCACACCCCCTCTTAAGTAAGCATGTCTGTGATGAAGGTTTATCATGAGTGGAGAGAAGATCTGCCGTCTCAAGTAGCACATTACCTCTATAATTGATGAGGTACATTTGTGCTGGGCAGCTCATGTATTTGGAATATATTGACGGCGCAGTAACTAAACAGCTGCCAGTGATCTTCATTTATACATGAGGGGGGTTTTTTGACATGAAATGACTGGCTGATTTTGGATTTTGGAGAGATGAAGACTAAATGAAACTAGCTTTAGGTAGTTGAAGGGAAATCTGTGCAACATGTGGGGTAACATGCACGTGTTTCCAATTGGCCATCAGTTAAAGGATGTGACCCAGGTCTGATGCTTGATTAGAGTGTGAAACAGAGGAGATCCAGCATCTGGTCGGCCTTTCAGATAAAAAGAGAACCTCCCGCTTTTGCTCTCTGTACATAGGCATGATTTGGAACACGTGACTCCCCCAAACATCATGATAATGAATCTAGTAGTTGTTGAGATATTCCAGCCCAGAGGTGAATAAACCAGCATTTCAAAATACAGTACTTATCATCACCAAAGCCATATGCTGCTGGCATGGCTGAGGAGTTTTTGCATGGTCGTGTCAGAAACAAATTGTAACTTGCTAACAGATATCTGTTGTCTCACACTTCACATTTAGAATTGCCAGCTACCCATATCATCTCCTTGTCTCAGCCCCTGCCCCCAACCCCCCCACCCCTCACGTTCAGAGGGAAGTGAGAGCAGGTCTGTTCGGTGTGAACAGGCATCCTGTTTTCTCACACCCGCAAGTATGATAACATATCATCAGTGAGTCTATCTGTGGTTGTGCACATATAGCAAATGGATTTCATTGTTTTTGTACTGTTTTCATTGAAGGCTGTAAGGTTACATTAAGACACCAGCCCATACAAGGAAAAACACAATGTATCACACGTTTGATAACTATACAAAAAATAACTTGGTGCAGAATGAGGCTAACATCTGGAATTGAAAAGGTAAAAGTAAACAGATGTGATTGGTGGCAACACAACAATGGCCAGTGGTTTCATGTGTATGCATGAAGGGTTGCTATCCTCCATTGTGGATAAGTACATGAGACAGGTGCATCCTTGGAAAGCACCGATGACATCAGAGGAAGTTCCTCTCCTCAGGGTTACAAAGGTTTGCAACTCTCTCCTGCATCCTGCAGGAAACGGTGAGCAAATGACGCAAACTGCGTTTGTGTGTGTGTGTTTGTCTCAGTGTATGTTCTCTATTCAACAACCTTGCGCTGAAAAGAAATCATTGTATGTGTACTTGTGATGGCCTTCAGTGTGAATGTATTACACCAGTGGGAGAGTCCCAAATCTCTGTGGCATAAATCACATTCCTGCTAAAGGGCACCATCATTGCAGATTTATGGAAACTATCTAGAATGTTGCTCAAGAAAAAGACAGAAACTGCAGAGAGAGAAAATATGCAAAGAAATGAGTAACCTAAGAAGTACAGATATTATATATTCTATTTATGTAGTGTTTTGCATGTTTTGACCTGGGTTCTCATCTGCAGGCAGGGTATGAACTTTTGTCCGTTGATGGGGAGGATCTGCAGAGAGTGACACATCAGCACGCAGTGAATGTAATTCGCCGTGCATTTAGTAACAAGGCCAAAGACCCAATGGTTTTTGTGGTCAAGGTCCCAAAGGCCTCTCCCACCATTACCAGCCCCAGGAGGCCTGCTGACTAACCTCTGTGTTCCTCACAGCTGGACTACAACATAGGCATGAAGGACACCAAATCTGCTGCTTTGGTGGGAATGAATAAAGTTCTGGATTCAATCCAGAAGAAATATGGAACGGGTAGCACTCCAGTCAGAGGAAAGACATGGATCACAGAATCATCTGCCTTGTAAAAGTCAGTAAGCTGCAGGAAACATGCTAAAGAGAAGACCATGTATGTTAACTTCTATGACAGAAACAGAAATAAAGATTGCTATAAATGACTTTTGATACCATCAAATGTCTGTAATAAATGTTCAAAATATATGACTTATAATATTCTTGGTATCTTTAGCCAACACCTTAATGACTATATTGATTCCTCATAAACTTGACAGGAAGTAGTTTGTTTTATTCTCTTCTGCCTTGGTTTTAATTGTGCCATCGTTCGCCACCGCTGAGGGAGTCGGATGCACTTCAGATGGAGCGTCTCTGTCAGGCAGAGATTACCTCTGACCAGTGGTGGCCAGTCAGGGCCAGTGAGGCCTTTTCTGCTGGTCTAACATAACCAGAAATCATGATTATATTTATGATAAAAGCTAATTATATTTTAATGCATTTTCCTTAAATAAATATACTCAAATATATGTATAAATATATAATTATACATTTGGATATAATATGACATAGGCCCACACTGGGTCAGTGTTCTAATTTTAGGTTAAAAGGGTTTTATCCAATCAGAATTCAGCTAGCTTGTGTTGCCAGGTTGAATTAAATCTGCCCAGGACCTCCAGAATCTAGAATGCAGGTCTCCCTGTACTGTGAGTGAACGGGAACATATAGTTAATAGACAGATGCGATAGCCAATCAGATCACCAGTTACTGACACTAAGACCTTCTAGCTGGCTTCACTTTCACCTGACATGTACGTGTCCTGTGATTGGATACTCACTCTTAGAAGGCGGCGCCATGCAGATGCACATTTGAAGAGGAGCTCTTGTGAGACAAGGGTCCGATCCCTGAAGGAGCTAACCTGTTCTTGCTATCCTGAACTAGCTAACCTGTTCTAGCTAACTTGAACTAGCTAACCTGAACTAGCTAACCTGTTCTAGCTAACCTGTTCTAGCTAACCTGAACTAGGTAACCTGTTCTAGCTAACAGAGAATGAAAGGAGAATGGATTTTGTGTTTGAATAAGCAGTTTGAACAGCTGTTTCGGTGAGTACAAGCATTTAATTTATCTAAGTTTTCATATTTAATGTAATTTAATTTCATTTATATCAAATCAATTATAATGAAATAAAATGAAAATATATTAAAAATGAAAAAAATGCTTGCTCCTCTGCAATGTGTGTAAATAATGTGGTGCACTTGCGCAGCTGTGTGATTGTAGTGGAAATACACAAAAAGACTTGTGTCTCTGCTGGAAAAAAGCCAGTTTTATACATGATAGAGGTGATGCAACATTTAGTATTATATCGGTGTATATCTGTATTTCGTTTCTCTAGCTGTGGTGTCATAAATGACGGTCATTTCAGTAGGTTTTATTCTGTGACGTAGTTGTGTGACGTCTATAAAAGGTGTGGCCGCGGAATTCTTCTGTCAAAAGGAATGGGGCTGACGCCGGTTTTTGTCACATTTGAGAGAAGTCATAAATGTCCTGAACACCACATTGGTGGCGTTGGGAGCCACTCACAGTATTATGGGATGTATTTATGCATGTTTGACTATGGTCGAACATCACTGAAGGCCTAGGTGTGAAATGCACGGCCCGCCACTGCCTCTGACTGCATTATGAGATTTATAGATTCATACTCAGATTAAATCTCCGTATTATGTCAAAACTGATTGTGTGGGTTTAGTAGATTTCTGTAGGAGATTACTACAAATTACTGCTCAGTGTTTTTGTGCAGTATTTATCTGGTTTAGTTCATGCTCTGTAGAAATCCGCTACTTTAGAGGCTTGATTACACAACACTGTGGTCTGAGCTGATGCGAACATGTGAATAAGCTTGAAAAAGACAAGTCAATGGGAATAGAAGAGGCTAGAGGCATACTTTAAATTAAAGTGGGTTAGAGGATGTATTATAGACAGCAAAGTGAAGTCAGTGTCGTGTACCTAGTGCATTATTCTGCAGTGGGAAAGCTCCCATAAATGAGGTTTCAATGTGAGAAATCTCAACGTGATACGTTTCAGTTCAGAACTTTAATTACATTTATAGCTTAAATGGAGAGTGACTATGCCTTTGACTTATTTCAAATATGGATTTTAATGCAATAAAAGCTTTGCTAGTGTCCTTAATGTTTTCAGGCAATAAAAACAAAACAGGCTGCTAAATCAACAGGCGACTGAAGGTGTGACAGATTTTTCTTTAATTAAAAACAATAATTTTTACACAAAATATTCATGGACAACTACATACTTAATGACTTACTGAAGACACAGCGTAAGTAAACATACAAATGAACACAAAAGGATGAGAAAAATGCCACAATAAAGAAATGTGTTACGTTGCTTTGGTCTAGTCACAGTGGCTACATTTGAAATAGATATTTGTCTAAATAAAGGACGATGTCACTCTGTTATAATATTTAGTGTTTTACATATTTACACAGAAAAAGGTTATGCATCAATGAAGAGAAAAGATATGAAGCGAAGATTTCTGGGATGCAGATACTGAAGAAGCTGGTTTGTTGCTAATCTTTACCTGTGTTGTATTTTCAGTAAGTAACCGTCATCAGGTTTAAGATGGTTTGAAAAACACAACTTGTTCCGTTTAATGTCGCCACCCATGGCTTTATGGTAACGATTTATGACTTACAGTGCTTCAAAAAAATCTACAACCACAGTGAAAGTAGTAATGCCATGCTAGATACTGACTGATCACATATAGAAATTCCTGAAAGGGGTTCAACTGCAGAAAGAATCAGATGTTCCTGGTTGGCATCAACACCACCCTCATCGTAAAGAAGAAATCAAACACATGAGGTGCATGTAAACCCAGCAAGGAACACACACACATGAACCGGTGTGATATACAGTATTCATGAAAGATCAATCTAAATGGAGACGACAGGTCGAAACTGAGCAGACAAGCTCCAAACTACTCCTCGTTGTAGTCGTTGGACTATATGTTCATCACAGGGATTAGTATAATGTAAACATACTTTCATGCATTACAGTATTATGTGCACTCCTTCTATGCTGCTGCCTCCATTTATAATTGATGTTTGTGTATACCCAGTACAACAAAATATCTCCATGTGCCATATATATAAAAATATACAACATCTCCTCCATTATATAGATCTCCTTTTTAACTGTAATTCCTTGATATAGACTTTCTGTAAAATAAAACTTCTCAGCCCGCTACCTATTTCCATACACATCTACTATGCTCAGTGTGCCAAACGCCTCTGCATATTAAACAACAGAAAAAAACACATATTCAAATATTTACACGCGCCTGACCAGTTTATACTTAAAACTGTGATAACGGTCAGCCTGCCAGGACATTCAGTGCTACAGCAACTGCAAATTTGTATCTGAACAGATTCTGAAATCTGATGGAAGACATGCAGACATATCACTAATGTTATCTTGAAGCAGCCAGTGAATATAATAGCTTGAGGATACAAGGAAGAATTTAAAAGTGATTTGTAGCTCTGGGATGCTAAAAGCTAAATAAAGAACTCTAATGGAAATGAGGGGGGAATAAATGGAAACTCTGAATAAGCATGTCCACAGTTCAAACACTTGCTGAAATCTCTTGGTGATTCAGTGCTGCAATGATCACACTGGAAGAGTATGCCCCATTTTCAGTCTCCTGATGCTGACTGCTGAATTGTTTTTCACTTTTGTGAAAATAGTGGAGTTTAAATGGACACAGAAAGAAAGAGCAGCTGTAGAGACAAAGGGAGAAAGAGAAAAATCATCAGGTCCAGTGAAAGTTGTCATGCTACATATGTGTGAAATGTCTATGTCAAACCTTGCCTTATCATGTAAATGAGCTATATTTCCATCCAACAACTTAATGGAGTGTAGGATCATGAAAGTACTGGAGCCAATGCTAAACAACATTTGGTGGAAGGAAGGATACAGCCTGATGAGTCACAGGACTGATATACTGAGAGACAAACAGGTCCACATGTTGACATATCAAGAATCAAATGTCAACACTACTTAGGTTTAATTTAGTGGTTAGCTGTGCAAAAATTGATTCATCCTGAAAAACCGCGTGGGAATGTTGTGCAAAGTGATCCCACACTTCCCTTGTTGACCACCTGATGATGACCATTTATACTGCATATCTGTGGACAGATCAACACACTACATTCTTCTAAAAATCTTTTCCTTTTATAGTCTGCAACATGAAATTAACTGTTGAACCGCATAAATTATAAACGGTGGACATTGTGATACTTTTCCTATTTGTCCTTTAGTAATGACTTAGTAGGACAAACGTTGAAGTTCTTGTTGTGTGGAGCATGAGTTTTAACAGATGGTGAGGTCATTAGTAACAGTAAACTTTAAATGGAAATTCTGCCATGATACATTATTATTATATAGAGGTTGGTCACCAGGAGTGACTGCACTTTGACCACACTGCTGTGCATGTATTAACCTTTTTTTTTGCTTTCCAGTCAATTTTCAATACCCTGATTTTAATGAGGTCTGAGAAAGAAAAACTTTTTTCACTGCTTTTACTCCCACAGAAGGAAAGAAATCTTTGTGCTGGCTTTGTAGTTGAGTAAGACCCATTAAAAGCGCTGGGAAGGACGCCAATACAATAAGGATTTATTGCAGTGCATGTCTGTTAGCAGAAGGTAAGAATGCACCATTTGGATATCTCCCTTTTGACTGTGAATGTTTGTTCAGGTTCCAAGTAAAGATGTAGAAGATGCACAATCCAGCCAGAAGATCGCTGTTCAGAATTACTGTGAGTTGTGTTTCGTTTGTTCTGTGCACATGTTACTGTGTCTGTTATATTAGATCTCAGTGGCGGTTATTTCCTCAAAGTGGATATCGTTGCTGCCACTGTGGACCTCGTAGTCCTCCATGTCCCTGTTCTCCAGCTCCATGCTCAGATCCCTCATCACACGCTCGAGGTCGTGATTCCGACGATACATCTGGATGTAATTCTGCTGCAGCTGTTTCTGGTAGCGGATTACCTGGGTGGTGGGTGGGAGTAAGCAGGAAGAAAGACAGTAAGCTTTAAATCTGTGCAGCAGTCCTATATTTCTTAATGATGTATCATTTATTGAAAATAACAGAAATTTAAGTCAATCGAGACAGACCAAAATCTTTTCCTTCGTACCTTTTCCTTCTCCTCTTGCCACACCCTCCTCTCCTCCTCGAAGCGTGACAGATGCTCCTCACTGGTCCTCCTCTCATACAGGAGTTCAGCCTTCAGCCTGTCCACCTGAGGAAAAAGAAAGTTTCACACAAAGAGCTCAGTTGCAGTGCTGGAAGATGCATTTAGCTTCTTTACAAAAGTAAACGTCAGATCACAGTCTCATATACTCCTTGACAAAGGCTCACATTCCAAAAATATTAAAATATCAATATATTAATATTATTTAAGTACAAATGTGTTATAATAAAAACTGCATATTGGCCTTTCAAAATAGAGACCCTCAATTTTAATCAGATTTAAAACCAATTATTATAATGTATATGATATTATTAGTCCAAGTGCTGCTTTACTGTACATGCATTTTGTAGTTTCATCTGTGGCAATGCTTCATATTTTAATACATTAGTCAAATTCTTCTTTAGTAAAAGTTGAATCTACAAAGCAATAACTGTAAGTCTGGAAAAAGGGAAAAGAACATATTTTGCTCTGGTGCAGTGACTTGTTTACCTGCTGCTTGAGTCCCAAAACGGTCTCTGTGTTGTGCCTCTGAGCTTTGGCTTCATCACTCTCTCCTCCCCACATCAGGTGAGTCTCCTCTCCGTCACGGTACACACAGGGACTGGCCCCGCCCCTTCCTCCCACGCCTCTGCCCTGTTGAAGGGGGAGGCTCATGCACTGCCCCTTCATGGTTGCGATTGTATGAGCGGACAGTGCATCACGGAGACGTGTTGACTCCTCTTCCACGCGGCCCAGCTTCTCCCGCAGCAGCTCAGCTTCGCTCTTCCGCCTCTGGAGCTCGTTCTCACAGACCTCTAGCTCCAGAGATCGTGTCCGGACGGCTGCCTGGGCCTCCTGGGATCGAGCCTGGCTAGCTTGCAGCTCAGAACGGGCTTCTCTCAGCTGGGCCTTCAGCACAACAATGTCTCCAGCTTTTTGGCTGAGCTCAGATTGGATCTCCTTCATCTGTTGCTTAAGTAGAGAGATCTCTCCTGACTTCTGACACACCTGAAAGGACACAGAAGTTATAGAGATAGAGACACAGAGAGAGGTGAAACACTGATGACAGAGCAAACTTTCTATTTCTGGCAGCTTAATAACCGACATTTTGGATTTGACCAGTCAAATCACCCCACAAGCTCAAAGACTTATGGGGTGGGTTTAAACATATTACCTCTGTCACCTTTGACTTAATGTCTTTCAATCAGAGTAGTTTCTCAGAGACAGAGAAAGCAGGAGAAAGATCTGATTCACCTCCCACTTGGTCTCCTCCAGACGTGGTCCCAGCTGGGTCTGTTCCCTCTGGATCGTAGCGCACCGCTGCTCCAGCGTCTCTCTGTCCTGCAGCAGAGAGGCAAAGTCCTCCTGCAGTTTCTTTTTCTCTTGCTGTAGTTGAAATACCTGACAACACAAAGGTCACATTAAATCCCTGTGTGACATTTGTCTTATATAATAAAACACATGAGATATTAGACGAATGCAGCCTCAAAGACTCCTGACTAAAGCATTGAACAAAACTAGCATAAAGCATAAATAATGCCACATAACTGATTTATTCGTACAGGTTCATTTTTAAATGCTAGAGTAACCTACAGCATTTCTTAAATAGATTGATAGATTCATGACAGGCAATGTTCCCCTACACAGATCAGCCAATTTTTGTATAAATGTTTTGAGATTTTTAAATATTCCAGTGTACCTGTAACTGTAGCACCTGCTGAGCCCTCTGGGCCTTCTGAGAAGTCTGCTTCATCTTTGTTGCACAGTTCTGTCTCAGCTCCTCCATCTCACTTTCACAGCGCCGCTGCTTCTCCTCATAGACCTTTCAAAACAAAAAAAAGTCATATTATTGATCTGGAAAAGCTGTAGTATATATGTCAGGCCAGTAGCTGGCAGTGTACTTTTTAATAGTACAGCACAGAATAAGATCTCAGACCTTGTGCAGTAAATCAACATTGAAGAAGCATTAATAAACTCAATAGAGTCTCTAGCACAAATATTGTTTTTTCGTTGTCATCTGTTGTACAGTTTTTCTGTCCACGTGAGGATACGACTGGAACAGCTGCATTGTACCAGTTTACACAATTGTAATAATTGTGACATTTTCCAAAAAACTACACCTTGGAACCCATTTTCTTAAGTTAACATTTTCACACCCTGAAAACACCGTTGTCAGGTAAAGGAATGGCCGACCTGTTCCCGAGTCAAACCATCACGTCTCACCTGGCAGATGGCCGCCTCATTCTCATCCAGATTCTCCCGGAGTTGCTGAAGCTCCAGCTCTCGCTCCCTTAGCTTCTCCTCCAGCTCCCTCACCACTGCCTCATAGCCCTCGACGGGGGGTGGCGAATGCCCACAGGACCCACTGTCTGACAGGGGCTGCCCGCGCCCACTCAGGGACCCAGATCCTGTGCTCTTGCTGGACGAGGAGCGTCCACTGTCTGAGTTAGTGGAGCCATGACCCCCATTTACACCTGAAGTGGTTTGACCCAGGCCTGACCCAGGCTCCACATGGCCCCCGGAGCTGGAACCCTCACTCGGGGCCAGACTGTAGCCTGTGCTGCTGTGAGTAGGGAGGCTTGAGAGAGAGTTCCTCCCTGAGTCCGACATAGAACAGGACTGGCTGCTGCGAGCATTGCGGCCACCGGTGTAGGAGCAGCGCTTCCCTTCAGAGCTGGAACTACTGCTTCCTCCTACGCCGGCTGTGCCGCTTGTGCTGTTGGGTCCTCTGAGGGGCAGCAGGAGGTTGAGGCTAGCCTGACTTTCTGACAAACTGCTGCCCCCTGGCCGCGGTGACAAGTACTGCACAGAATGACGATTCTTGGGAACGACAGGTTTGAACGCTGTAGGACGTATCAGGACTTTCTCCATGTTCTGAAAGTACAAAATAAAACATAAGTATGATAAAAGCTTGATGATACTAATTAGTAATGGAATAAATAAAATTCTTTAGAGAGGGGTTAGTGATAAGCTGGCGGTTAAGTGACAGTGGACATCTGCAGGAAAATGGATGGATGGACATGGAATTTATTCACTGATTTTTCAAAAAAATGTTTTTCAAACATAAATGATAGCTAGATGAACAAGAGAAATGAGAGAAAAGAGAAATCCAATTACAAGGCAGAGACAAGAAAGTAGACAAAAAAGAGGTGGTAATAGCTCCCCAGGTTACATGGTTTGTGGACATTTTCTTTAACCATCTTCCTCAAGGGTCAAAGGCATCACTGAGTGTAACATTGAGATCGATCACGGTGTTTGATCAAGGTGAGTAACTGTGAAATGATCCATCTGTGCCTGCCAGACCAGTTATTAAGCTTTCCTCTGGATCAATAAAAATAAATAGCCTATTAGACAGCTGAAGCATTCTGCTGTAAAACTCATGCTGATGCTACAGAGAAGTTCATTAGCATAGTGTACATCACAGGATCAAGAAGAAGAGAGAGAAAAAAAGACAGTATTTACAGCTTGGAATACTTAGTAGCAATTTTAAAGCAATTTTACAATCCGGTGGTCTTACCTTTTCTAACTGTCCAGACACTGGGATGAGTTTGGGAGGAGGCCCTCCAATGCTTTCATTCAGAGTCCTGTTATCTCTTTGGTCCTCTGAATCACTGCAGGGGCTTGTAGCTGCTGGCACCACATTGTCATTCCAGTCTCCAACTACAAGCTCACCACTCACATGACCATAGTTTCCATTCGCGCTACCCCCTACTGCTCCAGCAACTGTCCCACCACCCGCAACGGCAGCGTTACCAGGCCGGGGCTGCTTCTTGGTGGGTAGTGGTGGAGGCAGAACCTGGGTGTGGGAATTGTTGCTGATAACCAGCAGCTGCTCGAGGGAGCTCCCGCTGCGGAGGGTGTTATCCTGGAGGCGGAAGCAACTGGTGGCCGGCATGGAACGCCGTGACTTGGTAAATTCGCTGGCGGCTCGGCAGTGTCTCTCTTGGTACGTCCGGCCTGATATGAGACTGCTGACCGAACCCATCGCTGTCCCAGAGCTGCACGGTCCACAGGGGCCCGGACAGGGGCCTGAGGGGGAGTGGGATGTTCGTGGCCGACACTGCTGGACGTCAAGACCTGGATTGGGATGGTCAGTCACGGTCACAGGTAGTGCCTGTACAAGAGCCATGGCACTCTGACAGTGTCAGACACACCACGCTCTCTAAAGAGAAAAAGACATTTTTTATTCACACAAGCAACACATGGAGATTTTCTTGTTTTGATTAGTTAGTCTTTCTTCAGAAATTTAAAGAAGTTCTCCCTAATAATTTAATCAGCCTTTTTGAACACATTTATAAGGCAAAAACTGTTGTAGACAGGAATCACAACACATAACAGGTATAGAAATAGGATCCAGTTCAGTTTGCTGAAGCAATGAGAGTCTGTGATGGCACCATTCATCAGGCGGTGTACAGCCACACACAAAGACACAAAGACAACCTAGTCAAAACTGACTTCTGCTAACCAAACATCTTTAAGTAATCACATCAGCTTAAAATTTGCAGAAACAAAAAAAAATGACTTAAAAGGTAATGGATTGTTCCAACTAATGATGTTAATGATTTCGAGTCCACCTAAATGGTTCAGAACAGAGCATCATTAATTCCATCAGTCACACGTGGTGGTTTCTTCTATTCCACATGTCTGCTGCCTGAATGTAACCTACAACAGCAACTACAGCAGGCCACACAAAACATCAATACATTAGAAGTAGTGGTAGATATTTATCTGCTTCTCCTGCTTTTTGCTGTAAAAGTTAGGTTTTGGACTAACAATTAAGATTCTACACAAAGAAGTCAACATCAGACTAAACATCATCGTGTTTGCAATAAATAGGAGGAGAAACCCTTGACAGTTTGACTTGTGTTTCTAATAATGCTAACTAAGTCTTTGCTATAAACCAGGACAGTCTGACAGTGAGCAACGATGCAAAATTCAAAAGCCCTGAATCTGAAGCTGCTGAACAATATTGTGTTGTCTTTCATTTTATTATGTACACTCATTCATTACATTACATTACTCATTCATTACATCACTCATTCATTACTGTAGATGTAACATATTTTGGGTACACCCCAGTGAGATGCTGGATGTCGCTAATGTAATTTGTGAAGACATTTAATTGTAAATTACTTTACTGTCAGCTGTGAATTATAGCTCTAAATGTTTTATCATCAACTTTGAAATGTACATTAAAATGATTAAATAAAAAACAATCAATATTTTTATTATCCAACTGTGACATATTTACTTAAAGTCCATACAAACAAACTTCTTCATAACAATTAAGCCAAATTATCTATTGATTTTTAGGTCAGTTTGCTCTCACATGATTTGCTCATTTGATACATTTCTCCACAGACTCATCTCATCAGGAAAGACTCTTCATTGTTAAATACTCAATATAATGTTGGAGACACCATTGAAAATCGTCAATGTCATTAACAAGGCAGTAGGAGAAAAGACTGAGGATGAAGCAGACAGAATGAGTCATGGTCTTCATCACCAGTCTGAAGCTGTTTTAATGTTCCTGAGTAAACTTGGTGAGCAGTCATTGGTGCTTAACTTCTAACGGAATGAAAAAGACTCCCGGGCACAATGCTCATACACCTATGAAACATTTTTTGAAGAAATTAATAACGGCCTATCTCGGTCACGGCTCTATTTTTAGGGTGTGATATGTGGATACGACTTAACACAACAGCGATTTATGTCTACCAAATAGACAGTATTTTTAGTGATAGTTGCCTGAGCAGACGGCGCCGGGACATGAATCCTCAGTCTGTCACACCACGGCCAACAGGAATAATCCAGCTATGGAGCAAACCCATGCATAAACATTCACACTAAAATCATGTGTCAAAAGCACATCTGCAAAATCTTCTGATGAAAGAAAGTGTTAGAAACTATGCCATCGAATTTGGTGGAGTGATTAGATCAGACTGTAACTCCTTCACATTCACAAACAAAACACATTAATGATGCAAAACAGCTCCTTCTATGTTCATGTTCGGCATGCTCCACATGAAGTCGCTGTTACACCAGAGTCTGATATACTCTACAAAGAATGCTTGCATCTCTAGAACAAAGTGTCGTTCCACCAATAGCTGACCAGTCTTCATACCTGTTCCAAATATCCACATGAGAGAAGGAGTGGAAACAATTCACAAATGGGAATAATATGTCATTTTCAGTAAATCCTCAATGTATTCAAGGTATTTGGATTAAAATTTCGCCTAATTTTCTCAACATCTCGGTTAGTCACTATCTATAATAAAAGTGGTTGACCAATTGTATGTCCGGACACTTTTCTAAAATGTCATCCAAAACGTGTTTGTTTCAAAGGTTTGCCTCAAAATAAAGCACTGCTTTCACTGTGTGAAGTGTACAGTACATGCTCATCAGCAGAAGCAACTCAATTCAGATATAAAGAAACTGTGAGAGGAAGAGTTTTTAAACCCTCTTCAGCAATACAAAGACACTTTTGGGAAGCACACTGATGCTCTTTGTCAACCTTTTTGTTGTTACTTTCCCAAACAGTCAGTGAACACAGAATACATGCTGTGACTTCAAGTCTGCAGAGGTCATAAAGTATGTAGGACCTGAAATTGTGTACAAGACAACACCACAAAAGGGTCCATTACTCCTATTTTCCTTTGAGTGCATTCAGGTTTGACCACTTCTGCCTTGACACTTTGTTCAATGACATGCATACCTAACCTGTAAGATGCAAGCATTGGATATGAACATTGGAAAATACAGGAATCAGAAAGTAGCCAAAGAATACAGAGGAGGCAATGATGCCGACAAGACAGTAGGTGGTCCAATACAGTCGAAAATCCCACAATCTAACCCTGACTGTGACACAGTAGACACAGAAAAACACATAATGCAGCCTCATATTTGGAAGAAAAACAGCCTGTAGGGATTTTAGGTGATATCATGCAGCGCCTCATGAGGAACTGTGGAGAAATTTTATGTTTTATTCTAACTAGTCCTCAATAGTGAGTCCGCGGGTTTGGTAATTCCTGACATTTGATCTTTTGAGAGATTTCAGAGATTTAGTCTTTTTTATATGACCTGTTGAAGTAAGTCCATTGCTCACTGTCCTGTATAAAACCTACAAAGGCAGAATTGGTGTTTCTACAAATGCGGCATGTTGCAAGGGTAATTAGGACAGGATGGGTTAGGTTTAGGTTTTGACTTTCTATTGATGTATTGCATGTATGACTCACAACTGGGAAAGAAATGTCCTCAAAGTGAGGAGGAATTGATGTCCTGAACAGAGGTTGAGGTCAACCACAAAGTGATAGGAAGGTACACGATGCTTACTATGACAAAATAATAAAGCAACAAAACCTACTTCCACCTTTTATTTTGAGTCCCCACCTCTCCTTCACTCCTAGCTTTGACAAGGACCTCTAAAGGCAGCGATAATAGAATTAACAACCCTCTGTGACCATCAACTGTGACCCCAAAGCCCTTACCCTCGTGACCCCCTGATGAGTAAAGGGGAGGTAGCGTAATTCTGTCCACCCACTGCTGTGACTTCTAAGGACCTTTGTGTTGTTCTGGCTACTCAGGCAACAAATCCTTAAAGTTAATCTCCCACAGTGATGTAGCTCTCTCGATGTTTCTAAAAGTTATTGAAGCCCTCCTCTCCTCCCCTTCTTAGCTGCATTCCTCTGACAAAATGAAAAAAAACAAAACTTTTAGTATTGCTCAACCTGCCCTCACCGCTTCCTGTACCTTCATCATTACACTCATCCTTTCTCTGCTGTGAGCACAAGACAGGCAGACAAAAAACAGCCATGACTAAAAATAGAAACCATCTCAAGTGCCTGAAATTATTGTGATAGTCTTTCATGAGGCGTTTCTCTCAGTGAGGCATTTGATTTGATGTTTAAAAATAAACTGCAATACAGTTCAGCTATAATGGGGTCAACCTGAGGCCACCTAGCATTGTATCCTGACATTCTGAAACTATTAAATGATACTTAATGGTTTCAAGACAGCCCCACTCCTCCGAACATGAACTGTCCATGGACCAAGAGGTTGTTTGTCCTCACCAACCACATGATACCAGCTGGCTTGGAATGAGTAAGAAAGATGTTGCCAGGTAGTTACCCAACAATATCCAGTTATGGGGTCGGTGATGGGGAAATAATCTCATCATGATAGGTCTGTTAATAATCCAGTATTCCGAAGAAGATGCCCATAGATCACCCTTAGCAGTCGCACACAACCTCCAAGCTTTTCCGGACACGGCTTGCCTCAGAACAGAGTTAACAAAGTAGTCATGAAGCACCAGAAAAAGAAGTGGGTTGAGAGGTGAGACCACAAAGGCAGGCTGGGTGGGGGTGATGTTCAAGGGTCTTGTGGAATTCCAACACCAGATCCAAGACCCCTGAACTTTTCATAGAATTGGGCAGCTATATTTGGTCATTATTGGCCACGAAACTGTCAGAGTTCAAATACCTTAAGATCCCACAAGCAAAAGATTTAATGTGAAGGATCATTTCTGATCTAAGTACATATTTACCAGAGTTTAAGTTAATCTGAAATACTGTCTTGTAAGACACAAAGCGGCATTCAACTAGAAATAAACATGCAATTGTGGTGTGGCCTCGCGATACGCTAGTGATCACCCTAACCCTAACCCTCTGACCTGTGGCCAGCTGGGATGGGCACCAGCACCCCCTGTAAAGTGGATGAAGACGAGACGATTATGGTCTCTCATCTTCAAGAAAATGGATGGATTGATGGATGGATCTGATTGTGAACATGGCCATAAACATCTTAAGAAAACAGCTAAATTGGGCTTCAATAATGTATTTGTTTGCACCACCCCAACATTTAGATGGTGTCTAACAGTGAACAAAAATACACCAAAAGAAGGACTTACAAATCAGTGTAGCACACATCAGTCAGCAGTCAATATCAAAAACCTTCAACAACACCCCAGTATACCAGAATAACTCAATACTCCAAGCCCAAACAAACAAGATGTTAAAAAATTATAGGAAGTGCCAAATAATCAATAGACAAAGCAAAAATTTACTTTAAAATGATAATTAAACTTAACATGAAACTAATGGTAATAGCAAAATATTCCTGGGGTGTGTTTTCAGGTCTTTCACTTCCTTCCCCTCTTTCATCCCTCTTTCCTGTTCCGCACACTCTTCACTTACATCCCTTTCCCCTCTTCCTAGCTTCCTATGCTGTATTTTTGCTACACTGTTCTCCTGTCACTCTTTCCTTCTCCATCCCCCCTTTCCTACAACAGAGCCCTTTACAAAACTGCCCTATCTTTAACAACAGCACTGCAGTGTGACTAATCAAATGCAAACCCAAGCTGAAGTAATACATATACTAAATTGGAATGATATACTAAATTGAAAGACCAGAACAATAGGTAGAAAACATAAAACTATCACATCATGGCTTGAGAGAGGGCAAAAATATCAACAGGCAAGAAAGAAACAGAACCAATTATTTAAAAAATGACAAAGACTAAATGACTGAAGTAGGGAGAAAATCACCTGGTGAAATGAGTCACATTAGTCCTCGACCACTGCTGACAAAAGAAAATCGACAAGTAGAAGGAAGGCAGCAGTGCGCTGACACACAGGGCACCTCACCAGGGTAATCAGTCCGCATCTCATCTACTCAGACTTTTATTTGTTATGCATTTCCTTGCTGAAGCGCCAAAATAAAACTTCAAACAGTACAGAAAACGTTACTGGAATTAATTCAGTCTATGCCACTGTAAAATAGAGAAGAATTTTATGTTCAGCCAGATGACCTGAGGTCATAATACAGTGTGCTTCTATTCGAACACAATGAGCAGCCAATTATACGTGAGTGGTCACTCACTGTCACATATCCCCCACATCCCTCTCACTGTGACTGCGATCGATAAATGCATGCAGATTTACTCAGCCCTCATTAGCCCATTGCCGTAGTGCCAAAAGGCCTTTCATTCAAACCAGGAAGATATTGTCCTCATTGGCAAAGGATCATGGTCGACATTGTCGCTGAACAAAAGTTGTGAGTTCTATCATCCAGGCTAATGCAGAGCTCTGACATGCTTAAACTGGGTTTTCTGTCCTTACACAAAGGACAGATAAAGCTTCTACAGTCTGAGTAAATGCTAACAGCTCCAAAAAATCAACTTGTTGCTGTTTCAAATGTTAGCCACTTCTTTGGTTTGAAAGCAGCGCACTGGCAGCAGAGTCCCACATTTTAACAAACGGGGTGAAATGAAATGGAGAGACAGGACGAGTGGGAAAGGATGGAAGGATGGAGGGGAAAAAGTGAGTGAATGGGTGAATGAGTGAGTGAGTTTTGTGAGTGTTTGACAGTCTGACAGCGGACATGTTGGCTCCTTAGCATCTCATAGCATCTGGCCTCAATTCAGACATGAGAGGCTGCTGGAGAGCGGGGTGACTAGAGCCTAGATTCCTCCTCTTTCTCCATCAAACACTCATGACTGAAGAGGAACACCCCATGGGGGTTGACAGAGAGAGCAGCCTGCAATCTCGTGAAACTGAATGACATGAAAGGAGCGACACAGCCTGTGAATACATGCTGGTCATCTGGGAACAGAAGCTGCCAATCATATTCTTATTTATGAGTATGGAATGTTACTTTTACAAAGTGTGGTTGTTCATGAGTTGTTCTATAAGCTCCTCCACAGAGAGCATCTGCTGCCTAAATAGACAGAGACTGCATGCACATTGTGCAAAGCACATGGCCAAGTTCAATCTGAATTTCATTCTACTGTACAATATGTACCACCGTTTACCTATGACCATTAATCAACAAGTAAGTGCAAACTTTTTATTAGTTTTCAATGTCTACGCATCCTCTAATTCAGAGATCTACTATACAACTGCAACTACTGCTACTACTACAACTACTATCACCACCACTACTACTCCTACTACTACTACCACCACCACTACTGCTATTACTACTACTACTACTACTACTACAACTAGTACTACTACTACTATGACCACTACTACAACTACTACTACTACCACTGCTTCTACAACCACCGTTACTACTATAACAGTACTATTACTATGACCAACACTACTACCACCACCACTACTACTATCACGATCACTACTACTGTTAATACTGCTACTACTCCTACTACTACTACTACTACTGCTGCTGCTGTTATTACTACTACTGCTACTGAGTCTCTGGAACAGACAGAAGACCTCATACTGTCTTTAAAGTTTTTAATACTGGATATTCCTTTCAGTTTGCACAAAAAAGTACTGACTCTGCATACAAGGACTGAGTCACAGAGGTGCTGGTTTACCATCATGAGAGGAAACTGAAGTAACAGCATGTGAAAAAAGGGAGGACCTGGCTAGCATCCCTGCTCCAATCCAATGCTCCAATGTTGGATTTTCCAGGAGGATTTCCAGCCCCTGACAGTTATCCAGTTATCGGTCAGTGGTCAGACATTGGAAATACTGAGAATACCAGTGGTGAAGATATAGAGATTAGTCTGGTGGACTTCAGCTTGTCAGGATCAATTATTAGTTCAACTTAACTCAAACATTGGCTTTAAGACAATAACAGTGGATAGCTACAATTTCTTATCACTGCAGGAGTTGGTCATTTGGTCTTTAGCGTTGTTTCCTGGAGTGTGTTCAGGAAAGTCCAGGTGCTCTGGCTGCTCTGACTCTTAATTGTCCTTAATGTGGACAGAATAGTAAAGTTTTCCTTCCGTAACTTCCCCTCCTCCCTCCTGCTGCTTTGGCTATGTGAGCAGAGCAGGTCTATTGTTTTAGCTCACAGACGCTCAAGAGAAGGGACCTCTGATTTCACAATGAGAGCAAAAACACTTTGACTGACAATGTGGCCGAGAGCATTATACCCACTATCAGGGTGTGGAAAAGTAGGCCACAGTATCTGAAACGGCTCAGCAAAGGTTTCATTTAGTATGAAATCACAGATCATAGAAGCAGAACATAACACGTTCTATGCCACCCACAATCACGCGCACGTGCGCGCGCACACACAGACACACAGACACAGACACAGACACAGACACACACACACACACACACACACACACACACACACACACACACACACACTAAATACATCCAGGCAAATGAGTTCCACAGCAGCTGTTACATAAGCAGCGACGCCACAGTTAAAATGTGCCAGCCTCGATGTATAATTCATTTCCACTCATTGGAGACAATATCTGACGTGGAAAATGGCAAATGTGCAGACGTGCTATTCCTGCTGCTGTAAACCAGAGGAAGATGGAGGGGGAACAGACTGGCATGGAAAACACTCATTCAGCAAAGAAAAGAAGCCAAGCTGACTCTCTGTCTCTTTATCATCCTCTGTTTCTGTCTCTCGCCTTCAGGGTTCCATCATGCTTCTCAACTCAAGCTTAACATAAATACTTGGCATGACAATTAGCTCAACGGGATTACTGAGAAGTAATGGATGCGAGGCAAGGTTGGGTCGAATCAGAGTCCGCTTTCAAAGGTTTTCAGTTTTCAGGTTTCTTGTTTAGTGGAACATAAAGGCATTTTAGTTGGGAAATATGTGGTTTTATTTTATTTATTATCATACCAAAAGAGCAAAGATTCCACTGTGTTGAAAGTATGCAGTACTTTCACCTCACATTCTGTCTGTTCTGTGACATTCAATCCTGTCACGTCATTTCCTCACCACCAGTACTTTAATGGGACTAAAAAAAGGATGATGTTGGACAAATCAAAGTACTTCACTAACTAAGAAGCTGATCCCAAGTGGAGCTGGCTATGGAAACCTAACCCTACATGGAAGAATATGAGGAAAAACTTAAGAAGTATGAGTCAATGTAGCTGAAAAGGGTCAGGAATGTAACCTGCAAACCGTGACACACGTTTACCTCATTTGTTTTGTTCAGAAAGGATGAGGTAACCCATCTTCTCCATCATCGTCTCCGTCAAATTTACCTCAGCCCTCGGGTGAAATTTTGCTTTAATGTTGGCATCTGGACAACCGCCTGTTTCCAGCAGCTAGGTGTAGGGATTGAAACGTCACTGTCTGTATCTGTGCCAGATTCTTCCTTGGGTAATTACAGTCTTCACTCAAGCATGTTCTCAAATGAAACCTCAACATGACAGGCCACGACAGACAGCTACTACAAAGAGTTGAGTAATGGATGGCCACCGCACTGCACTGAATGTAAACATATCCGCTTACACATCACTTTATCCTCACAAAGTTGATGAGAAACTACAAAATATAGCCCATGGCACATGACGAATACTTACGTGCCTGTTCCTACAAAAGTGCCTCATCATCAAAAGAAGATCTCCTTTAAATCTTCTTGACAAAAATATGTTTTGTTCAGGTCAAACGTCTCGGATGCCATCAAATTGTCTGGTTTGAACATACAGTATCAGCTACCTCATCGTCGTCATCATCATCATTACATGGACATGGATTGAATAACACCTTGCTGTGCCTCCTCTTTCTGCTTCCCCTTAAAAGTGAGTGTGTTGCAACAATTAAGTTTTAAGAAAATCAATAAGGATGGGATGGCTGCAAAAACATGGCAGTCTGCAAAATCTGCAAGACAGAAGTGAATCCTCAGGAGGTTCATATCCGATTGATGCTCTAGCAGAGGACTGCAGCTCAAATCACATACTTCCTTTAGGGCATGTCAAAATATAGAATTTTGAAATGTAGAAAACTACAAATAACACAAAACTTGCTGGATACTTCTCAGCCTCAGTGGCCATCTTTGCTATGTTGCAGAAGGAGAGGAGTTTTTGAGACTGAGGCATCCAATGAGGCGACTGCCAAGAGAACAGGAACACATACAGTACATGTTAAGCAAAACAGGGAGCACATTCGACTGTTCATTCTCAATAATTGTTGCAATCAAATGTTGCAGCCATTAACTCCATAAGAGCACTACAGTTGCATCCAATCTGAGATGTTATACCATCAAAATCTACACACTACACACTTAAGTGTACAAATATTAAAGTACATAGTAGTGTAACCACAGAAGTGATTTGAGACACAGCTGTTGTCATCTGAGAGGAAAGGCCCATCGAGATGTCAATGGTCAAACATGGCAACACCAACAGGATAAAAATACAAATCAAAGTCACCAAACGCACAGAACTTAAAGACAGCTGCCACATCAAGAGCTTAGAAATTTGTTGACTGATGAATTTTGAGATCTTATCGACGCACTGGACCACAAATGCGTAATGCCAAGCAAACACCTCCCTGATGTAAAAATAATACATATGCATGAGATAAGAGTCATCGCACATTTCAAACCAGCAGAACAAATATCAAACCCTACACATCTGAAAATAAACCTGTCTCATGTGATATTGAGTTAAATGACTGCAGTAGAGGTCATTCAGAATTACACAATGATACTAATTTATGAATCATTTACTAGCTTTCTAACATTGTTTACTTCTGTGACTCCTTAAAACAATAAATCTAAATAGTATCTGAGGAAGAACCAAAAATCATTAAACATGTTGACAGCAGGACATCCTCTAATAACTTTCTGATGTGTTTAAAGAACAGCTACTGTTACACTGATTTATGACTGCATGATTTGTAGGATGGATTCAAGATCAAAAAGAATCAAAGTGTCAAAAAGACAAAAACTCAATCAAATCAATTGATCATTAAGTATAGTAAAACACCAGTTAATCCTTACACACAGTTTAAACCTCAAACGTGTGTGGATCCAGGGCTGGTTGTCCCTGTCTCATTTAGGCCTTTGCTCTCCAGGGTCATTGAAAGCAGCATTAGTTGTAACAAGTTAAGAATCCTGACTTAAACTAGTCCCACTTAAGTGATCGAACCACCCAGTTTCAAAGACTAGTTCCCAATGTGAATCAGCATGAATGGGCCAGCTGAGCAGAAACTTATCTCAAACTCTTTCATTTCCACACCTTGCATTAATGGCTGTTAAACTGACACCCTGTTCAGCGGCGTCACACACACACCCCAGATGTTCATGAATACAAAGTTTTACTCGAGCTAAATTTTCCTCATGTAAATGAAGGCAAACTGGGTTATAAAGACCAGGGTACAGAGTTGGGGTGAACAACCCCCTACAGACACACACACACCTCTGCAGACACATGCAAACACTCAGCACTCACCCCAGTGAGCGCCCTGCATCGCTGCCTCCACTTGTCTCTGTTTTCCCTTAAAAAAACCTTTTAAAAAAACCCAAACGTAAAAATCACTCCAATCTGTGTTGGCTCAGATTTCCCCGTCTCTCCTTGTTTGCCCAGTCCTCCAGCGCGTCTCCCCGACACTGAAGCCTCCTGCCGTGGTCTCTGAATCACACCACAACTTCATATGTCAGCATGAGGACTTTCAAATGGAAGCCCCCTTATTTTCCCTGTCCTATCCTCTCCTCCATCTCACTTCTCTCCACTGTTCCTCTTCTCAGCTTTCCTTCCCTGCTGTCTGCCTTAGCACCGCCTCCCCCTCCTCCTCCTCCTCCTCTTCATTGCTCCCTCCCCTCTCTCATTTTTGTCTGCCATCCCCCTGCCTCTAGTTTCTAGTTTCCCTCTCTTTTGGCACACGGACACTTTAGTCTCCTCCCCCTTCTCTTTGGAGCCTGGGTTTCATCCAGTCCTCCTGTTTCACACAAATATTTTCTGCATCAATGCAATCCTACATCAGATTGAGTATTTTTAGAAATGCTATCCACTACGTCTGTTTAAGCTGCAGACATCAGGAGAACCTTTGACACTTACAAACAGCCATCCTTTGGCTAAATGAAAATGCAGTAACGCAAAATTGTGGATTTATCAAACAACACTGACCACATCCAGAGCTACAGCGACTACAGGCGGGCATGGGGTAATTAACTTAGAGTGTAATGCATAACATGTTTATGCTCATCCTTCCTCACATGTTTTCACATCCATGTGAGGGTGAGCAGGACGGCATGTGAGTGTTAATGAGGGAGTTTTGAGTAACGCATCAACATTCATATTTGGGAGTGAAGTAGATATAGCAGAAGGCAGCAAACAGCTTAATTACATTATCATTTTTGTGATGGCTTCAGGGAACATCTACCTCTGACCTGATCATCAAGGATCTCAATGATTAGACAAGAGTTTTACATTTCGGCAGCCTTCGCGCTTGAGCAGGTGTCTGGATTGCCAGAATTATCTTGCAGTATTTTACCCGACCAATGTAGGAAAACCTGAATTCATTACATTTAAAATCATACACAAGAGAGAAACACTGCACTTGGCCTGTGTTTTGACAGATATCAATGTTGGGTTAATGTTTACGCACGACTTTGACTGAAATATCTCTGAAATCGTTTATGGGTTTCCTTTACATTTTAAAAAGATGAATCCTAATCAGTCAGGTGATCAATGATGTCACACTCAAACAGCAAAGCCAAAGTTAGTTCAGGCATGTCTGCAAACAAGTCTTGATAATCCAAACAGCTGAATTTTTTAATTGTCTGTCAATTCATCATTTACCAATCTTTTAAGCACTGAGGTATTTACCTGTTAATTACATACAGTTCTGCTGTGTGGCACAAGAAAATAAAAACTCCAGTTTTATTGTACTTCCATGGTAAACCAGTTACAGGTCTGAATCGGAGGAGAGGGGAGTGTGACTTTCTCTTTACTGGAATGTCCCTGAGCCTCCCTCTAAGTCCCGTGGTGATATAACAAGTGTAGTGACTCAATACAGCCCACCTCCATGGCCAAAACCCAACACCGGAAGCTTTCAGTCTTTGTGCGTGTGTGTGTGTGTGTGTGTGTGCGTGTGTGTGTGTGTGTGTGTGTGTGTGTGTGTGTGTGCGTGTGTGTGTGTGGTTGTACAAACTCTGTATGGCCATTTAGTGTTTCAGCCTGACGTGAGTCATCACAGAGCAGGAGGCTGGACTCGACCTTAAAGTGAAGCTGGAAAAGTACTTCACACTTAACAAGAACACTTTCAGGGGGATGACTGAAGTCTTATTTAGTACTGTATATCTACTGCTTGTCAGCCTACATCATAAAATTTGTCACTTAATTGATTTATAACGTCTGCACTCCTTCCCTTTTCAAGAAAATGGTCTGTTTGATTCTAAGTTTCTCTTCATGAGGAAGACTATCACATGGCTTTGCCACAATCAGGTCAACAATATTAGCATTGTCTGCCATTGCTTGCACCTTGCTAGCTGGCTAGTTTACTCTGACATAGCCAACAATATGAATGACTGAATGAACTAACAATAGGACATTAAACTCAAACAAGAAAATGTTGAAATTATGATTAATTACGTTGTGTTTTATTTTTAGAGTAAGATATGAGCAATGGAAATGATCAAACAATTTCGCCAAGCAAATACCAGGAAATGGGTTGCAGTTTGTCTTTCAGCTTCCCTTCTATAATCCATGATGGGACTGGTCTCCCAACTATCAAGACGGTGTAAATCTCAAAATAGCTGTTAATGAAAAAGGGAGTCAAACTTGACTTATCCTCCAATCATCATGCCGAAGCTCAGCTTCCAGGTCTGCAAGTGAAGCCCACTGCTCCATTCACCCCAGAGATGCAAACGTCCCAGGGCGGGACAGAATTGTGGCATTTGTCCAGTGACCATTGAGTTTTGAGGTAGTAGAAAAAACAGCTCCATGCAGTCCCACTGAATCAAAAGGACGCTCGACTTCTACTGGAAAAGAAGTTAAGAAGTTTTCTGAGCAAACTCGTCTCTGAGACAAACATGTTCTGACGCATTTGTAGTCAATGAAATGTTAACACAACACTATAAATTTGAGCACTGAATTTTTGACAATTTAGGGGACGCAGAGCTTCCCTTGCAGTCTTAGAGAAATTGATTCTGTCACTCACATTACATTTTCTTATTTCACAACTCAAAACACAACACAATTCAGCATTCAGCAGCTATAGAAACTTATTATGACTTAATAGGAGTCAGTTTCTGGCAACCCGATGCCTCCTTTTCACTCTGTTTTGATCTCTTTAGCCTTTTTGATGTAGCCTGTTTGATGCAGGACTACTGCAGGTTAATTCTGCACAATTCTGTATAAAGCCTTCATGATGAGTTATTGGGCAGCATGGGCGTGCACTGGATTTCGATGTTGCCTCGCAGCAAGAAGGTCCTGGGTTTAATTTCTGTATATGCAGACTTTGTTTGTTCTCCCCATGTCTGTATGGCTTGTCCAATTTCCTTTCACCCCAACATGCACTTTGGGCAACTGGTCTCGCAAAATTGTTAATAGGTGTGATTGTGAGCCTGAGTGGTTGTTTGTCTTACCTATGACCCTGTGATGAGCTGGCATCCTATCTGACGTGTACCCCGCTTCTCACCCATACCAAGCTTAGCTAGTCTTTATAAGATCCAAAAGAGGGGTAAATGGCTGTAGATCAGACCATTGTGATCGTCTGGTCTACAAGAAAATAGATGACAATGATGGATGGATGATGATATAGATGATGAGTCATTTTTCATCCATCTCTGAACCACCAGTGGAGGCAGTAACACCTCTGAATCAACAGTTGTTGGTTTGAAGTGTAAACAACGTGAGATCCACAACTGTTAAATTTAATTACACGGCAGCTAGGAGCCATTAGCTGCTAATTCCAAGAAAATGTACGAGTACTAGAAAACCTTTCATTTCGAGGCAGAAAGTGTTCTGAGATGTCGAGCTGAAGACGAGCGCAGCCATGATGGGAGAAGCAAGATATGTGGCTCTTCAGCTAATTTGATATCTTTTGCTGGTGATCATCTTTGCCTACAATAATCCCTTGCGTATTCATGCTTCAAGATGAACGGCTTCAATTCATTGCGGATTTTTAGTCGGTATTCACATGATACTGTACGCGCATGCTATTGGCTGACAGCATCCGGAAGTGCGCTGTGTTCCGAGACTCAAAGAACACAGCGCACTTCCATGTATTAAAGAAACACTTAAAACTGCTTTAAACAGTCTGTAAGAGTGTGGGAAAAGGTAATACAGATACAAGGTGGTTTAATATCAGTATGGGGAGGGTTTATAAACGTTTAAACTACCATAAAGAATAAAATAAATAGCTTGTCGCTATATCATGGAATTTCATTTTTTGCAGGTGGTCCTGGAACGCATTAACCATGAATAACAAGGGATTACTGTATGTGACTAAAATTACATGCTGCAGGAAGTACTGAGAGCAGCAGTCAGCAGCAGCCTGACCAACTCTCACCTGTATTTACATTGCATTACTAATTAGATCTAATGAGACAGGGCCTGTTGGTGGCAGGAGAGGTAGAAGAGGAGGAAACACACCTTTTATTATCCATCTTGGGGAATTTGCCTTTTCACTCTTACTGATGCATTTTTACAGTATTTGTTAGTACAGGCCCCTAAAACAAACAAACAACAAACACCAGGGGCCTGTAAGCATGCATTTAATACAAAGAAATCATTGGGAGGCTAAGTGATGGGTCACAACTTTGGGGTGTGCCCCAAATGAGCAGCTTGTAGGTGCGACGGCACCTTGCTCAAGGGCGCCTCGGCAGTGACTGGGGGCTGACATCTCCTGCTGTCAGCTCACACTCCAAGGATTGGTGGCAGGAGCGAGACTCGAATCACCAATGTCTGATCATAAGGCGTCCTCTCTACCACTGAGCTACTACTGCCCCAAGGGAGAGGTAGCGCATGGCAGAGAGGAGAAATCAAACATAAGTTGATCAGGGTACAGAATATACTCATGTTGTAAGGCTATATCTGTTGGCCCCTCCTAGGCAGGTGGTGGGTATGATTGTAGGAGAGCTGATGAATGAAGGGGACAGCTGGGCTGGACTAAAGAGAAGACAGAAGAGACAGCGGATCTGTAATGGAGGAGGGAGGAAGAGGAGAAGAAGACAGCTGCTGCTTCGTTGACCACACATGATTATCACCCCACATATCTCACAAACACTAGCCTTCAGTGTGAGGCCTTGGAGCTGATAGCAACAATGAGGAGATAATGCCAGGAGTCAGTGTTGTCTGGATGTGATTGTCCAAAAAACAAAACAGACACTGTGCTAAAGCTGTACATTGTTTAGAGAAACCAACATGATAAATGAAGTTATTTATAAGGTGAAAAAATTATTGGACTGAACAGAAAATGACAACTTCACTGACTTCTTTATGGTCACCCGGCTGTTGTTTGGAAAACACGGGGTCAGCCACAAATTCCTGACCCTGTGACCCCTCTTCTCCTCCTGCTTCTCTCCTCCTCCACTTCATGTGTCACACTCCAACAGCTATCTATCTCCAAAAACAATTCTTAACACCACACTTCAAAGATAAAAGGCCAGGAGCTGCATTTCCATAAATGTGTGTGTGTGTGTGTGTGTGTGTGTGTGTCTGTGTGTGTGTGTGTGTGTGTGTGTGTGTGTGTGTGTGTGTGTGTGTCTGTGTGACCCCGGTGGGTCACCACCAGAGCACTGATCCACACCCCAGACCCCCCTCCCTGAAAGACAGGAGAGGATAAAGAGCAGCATTGAAAGGGTGAGATGGAAAGAACAGGAGAGGTAGGAGGACTGGGGGATGCTTGAGTCAGCAAAAATTGAAGGTCAGTGTCATCAGAGAGGCTTTATCAGCAGAGGGTGTTTTATTTTCTGGAGCCATTCTTTACCTCAGTGTGTTGCCCAGCGTACTCCTCCTGGAGGTCTGGGGGAGATGGAGAAATGGCAGAGAGCTCTCATTCCATGACCTCACTCCTCTCAAACCCCTTTCTTCTACACTTTGGTCTGAAAACAAGTGAATGTTGTTTAGTTGAGTCAAAATTACACTCATGCTAGCAGAATAAACCTGCAAGAACAAACCTGCAATGTCTTTTATTGGCCACTTGTGGGCAGTGAGAACAAGTTGGAAACACAGCATTGACATATTAACACGATCAAATCCACATAAGTCTAATATTTGTTGTTTTTTTAGCTCAGTTTTTGGTCTCTCCAAACTGTAAGGACATAACCGACTCTTTAGCTTTCCATATGTTTATCACCAGCTTGTCTCCAACATCGTCTGTCTCCTCTTTTAGTGCAAGGAGGTTTATATAGGATATTTATTGCAGAGAACAACACAACAGGAATTTGGTGACCAAACTACTAAACAATAAGCTATAACTATAAGGCTTCAGAAAGACAGTTGGAGATGCAAATTTAAGAGATAACTCTCTGCAGGCTCATCAATAGCGGTTACAGAACATCAACCAACAGATTCCTGATTCTACTCTGAGTAGAGGCCGTTATGAATCACTATATATTCATGGCTGTCATGTTATACTGTTATAGAGTTATAAAAAAGGAAATATAAAATATATATACTGTGTGTATGCCGTCCTCTCCTGGCAACACAACAATCCACATTTAATGATGGCTGCATCTTCTGTACTGTAACGGAAATGTGACTTTATTTTTTTGATCCTCTGAGGCTACCGTAGCAGATCAGACGGATCTAACTCTGTGAAGTCAGCTGTAAATAGCTTATTTCCACAGAGCACAGATTATGTGTGACTGCAAGAATGAGGATATGGACTTTAATATGGTCACATTAAGTGACACATAAAAGTTGCACTTAATGTGACACAAGTCAAGGTATGGTCAAGGTAACCATGGTCGTGATGCTAACTTCTATTCACATTATCAGATAGCACTGAACTCATGGAATATTTTATTTCAACATACAGTATAGGAAATGTGAAAAAGTCTAAAATATGGCTCGATACTGCTATAATGCTATAATGCACAATCGTAACATGAAGATGAAAATACTAAGCATTTCTTTATACAAACTCCAACTTCTCATATTATGTATACATGAATGTTTTTGTCTCCTGCTTTCAAACAAGGCTATGAAGACTAAAATAGAAGAGAACCTCCTTGTGACTCTTGAAAAACAAATGTGCAAAAAAAGAGAAGAGAAAAAAGAAGTTGTGATTCGATGGTTTTGTTCATCGTCATGGATGACTTTTTTGGTTTTCTGGTTTTACAAACTTCATCCAAGTTAATCAAAATAAATATGTGACCTTCAGATGATCATATTTCGGGCAGCACGGTGACACAGTGGGTAGCGCTGTCACCGCACAGCAAGGCAGTTCCGGGTTGAAGTCCTGCTCTGTGTGGAGTTTGCATTTTCTCCCCGTGTCTGCGTGGGTTCGCTCCGGGTTCTCCGGCTTCCTCCCACCTCCAAAAACATGCGCTTCATGTTAATTGGCTGTTCCAAATTGGCTGTAGTGTGTGAATGTGTGCATGCGTGGTTGTGTGTCTCTGTGTAGCTCCGCGGTGCACTGGCGTCGCGCCCGGAGTTTCCCCGCCTCACGCCCTAAGACAGCTGGGATAGGCTCCATTTCCCCGCAACCCCCTACAGCAGAAAAAGCAGTTCTGAAGATGAATAAATGAATGATCATATTTCATGTCAATGATGGTGCCCCCTCATCATTTCCAATGACCAACCAATAAAAGGATTATTCAGCTTATTTACTGAAGTTGACCAATGATTTATCTGCTTCTGTTCAAAATGCTAGTTCAACCTCCTATTTTCACTTATGTTTTTTCATCATGTGATCTCAGCCCTTCCTTCTGCTCTCTTTCTCCACCGCCCACATCTATCTATGCACCCGATGAGGTAATCTGTTGGCTTGTTACAATCTGATAAGTGATGCGATATGACTATTGATTTTGGCCCCTATGTCTCAGTGCAGGGGTCAGTCCGACTCTTGGCGCATCATCTGTCTGCCTGGCTGAGCCTCAGAGCTGCTATCAGGAACCACAAACACAAGCTGACTGGACAGGAATACGGGCCCTGGTGCTAACAGGTTTATATTGGTCTGCAAAGTATTTTCAGGGCAAATCGTGTCAGCTGGAGTTTGATGTTGTGTTTTGACAGCAAGAAAAAAAATAATGTTCTTGGGTTTAACTTTGATCGACAATGACTGAAAACGTAAAATGGCTCACGGTGTCCAAATATTTAAGAAGTTAGCCCAGATCTGAAGGTTGAAAATGATGAATGTGCATCATTATATACTATGATATCAAATATTATTCATTTAATTTTGTGATTCTATCTCAGAATCTCACGTAAATGTAAAACTGCACTGTGTTGGTCTGTACACATCATTAAAAAAGCTCATAAATGTATGAATGGCTTTAATGAAACCTGAAGGTCAGTCAGGTTTAAGGCTTCAGCTCAACTGATTACAGAAGCAATCAGGATGTGAGTTTTCCGCCTTTTGGTGATTATTGTGTTTCCGTCACTTGAGGACTGATTTAATGACCATGTGCCTTTACAGTTGTGACGGAGCCGTGAAACACGGTCTGATGATATTAAGCTGAGCAGAAAGGCATCGGTCTGATGAAACGGAGAGCCACACAAAAGAACAGATGGTCAGTGTCCTCCCTGAGGGTCACAGCAGACCGCTGGGGTGGGAATCAGTGGGATAACAGGGTCGGAGTTCCATTTTTTCAGACGACCCAACCCCTTTATAAAGAGTGACCAAAACTCACAAGGATTAATCAAACATGGTCAATATATATTCGCAACATCTAAAACTTACTCAACTGATCATATTTCATCCAGGAGCAATAGGAACGACCAAACATCAGGTAGCCGTAGCAGCAGCACTAACACAGTTAATGAGCTAAACTCCACCACTGCCGGCATCCGGAAAACCCCAACCATCAGAAAATAGTTTTCAGGATTCATCACAAGACAATCCCAACAATCAATACATATACTAAACAGATCATCAATGGTACCTTTGCATCACTCTGCAGTGCATAACATGATGTCAACATGATGAAGAAGCTTGACTCTACCTCATCCTGAATTAAGTGATGGAAAATGAATCATTTATGGAACCTTCAAACATTTTCGTATCATAATTGCAAATGTTAAAAAAAATAAGCTGTACTTAAAATTTCATCAAAAACTACTGACAACTTTTAAAGATGCAATCAATCAACAACTGTTGTTGACCATAAGTAAATAAATGCCAATGAAAGATTTATGGAAAATGATTTGCAAATACATGGCAGGCACGTGTTCTGTACTGCCTACACACACACACACACACACACACACACACACACACACACACACACACACACACACACACACACACACACACACACACACACTGTATATGCACATATGAATACACAGATCTGACTGAGGACAGACTGTGATCAGCTTTACATCTTTGAATTTTCATAAATCCCACTTCAGGGTCAAAAGAAATGTCCTGTAATGCGGTAATGATCTCTGCAGGAGCTCATGAATAGTCTCTCTCTCGCTCTCTCTCTCTCTCACACACAGACACACACACACACACACACACACACACACACACACACACACACACACACACACACACACACACACACACACACACACACACACACACACACACACACACACACACACACACACACACACACACACACACTAATCAGGAGATGACATCTCACCCTGTATGATGGGTTGATGTGACCCCATGGGTGCAGATTAGATGGAGAATTTAAATCCTTCAGATCACTGCTGGATAGATTACATTGCTCTGGCAGCATATGTCCTCCAAAGGGACCACACTTGAGCACAGTTACACTCCTGCATGATTTACAGATGCACTCCTACAGGGTGCAGTATCAACTTTTCCTCAGAGTGCTTGCGACGATGACTTTGTTGACCACACTACTTTTAGCACATACGGTCGTTGCTTTTGTCCAGTTTGCTTGTTTTGTGGAGTTGTATCGCTTAGAAAGGGGTAAGTGGTAGAGAGGAGGAAAACTCTACTGATATCATTTAAAAAGTGCAGCTAAAACTGTGTCAAGGTGACGACCGCAAAAGGAAAGGAATGAGGAAAATGCTGAACTCAGGTCTGAAACAATGAACATGTATGAGGCAAATCTAAGGGTGACGGTTGGTGAGGACAAAGTTTGTTGTCCCTGAGTTCTTAAAAGATTAAAAAGTTAATTTTAACATTAATTAATTAGTCAATTTCTTTTCAGTTATGTTATCAATCATTTCCTTGATTTATTAATCTGTAGTTATTGCTTTCTAATTTTCCTTAATTTTGTCAGAAAATAATCAATTTTCAAAAAATCACATTTCACTGTGTTGACTTGCATTCTCATGCGGCCCTAATGTCAACATTGTAAATAAATAAAACAGTGATTAGCACATTTTACTTTCTTATTTTTTACTATAGAAATAGAAAAAGATGCTTCAGTCATCAAAATAGTAAAAAAAATACGTTGTCAGTTTGTGTTGGACTGACTAACTGCTCTAAGTCTAAATGAACCGAGAAGTTATTGGCTGATCCAGCTAACTGTAGAGGGCTAATTTTATAATGGAAATAATATCATAATATCACGGTTAACATCAATGAAATCTCCTCAGTGATTTGCATCTTGCAGTAAAAAAAACCTCAACTGATCAAGCGAAATTATCCTTTTCTTTTCTTCATTTGAATAAAAATCCAGAAATCTACTGGTTGTCGCTTTTGTAGTTTTTCTCTATTTCACCTGCAGTGAGACCTACAAATAAACTAGTCACTGATTCTCATGTACTACATGTTATCGGTCTGTGGGAAGAAGCTGCAACATTCAATGCATTCCTACGATGCAGGAAAGGCCCCAGATCTGGATCTGCCCCCGCACCCCCGTACCATCGTGCTGCCCACAAAACAATCAATAAATTAAAAATCAAGAAATGCAATCACGCAAACATCTTATAATGTTAAAACCAGACACATTTAAATGTTGAATTAGGTATTAACAAGAAAAACTTTGCAGTAATAGAGCAGACAGGTAATGTAACTTCTATACATCTTTATTTTAGGAGTATTGTTCTCTGGCTGGCTGCTGCTGTTGTTTTTCTAAGAAATCGGAAAGCTGCTTTGTTGCCATAATATGTCCTGTGTGATGCTTGGCCCACTTTCTAGCCTGCTTTCATTGTGTAAGCACACATACATAAAACATGATTTGCTGCTTCAATTTCTGACTTTTATTCAGCAGGGATTTGATGGCAGAGAACATCAGAGCAATGAAAAGCAGGGCTGAGGCAAAATGCATCCCTGCCTCTGATCCCATGAATGAGGGAGGGAAAGAGAGAGAGAGAGAGAGAGAGAGAGAGAGAGAGAGAGAGAGACAGAGAGAGAGAGAGACAGAGAGAGAGAGACAGAGAGAGAGAAACTTGGCTATGTTGCAAAGAACAAGATTTAAATACTGACCTCTACACTTACAACTGAAGACAAATAGCCACGATTAAGGAGGCCGTTCATCCTGTGGGTTTTTAAAAAACAGAATTTGCCCATGCTGCTCTGATAAGTATGTCTCTTGTATATTTTAAACTCTGTCCTGTTGTTTTGTACTTTGTGATCAAGAACCTCAGGTCAGGATCTGTGTAGCTACTCTACCAGCCGCTAGAGGGCACTCTTTAAAACTCAGCCGTTATCAATCAGGTACTCGATTAAGAGCACTGCTGTTAGACTAAATAACAGAAATAAGTGCTTTAGATACCTTTGTCTCACCTACATTCTGAAACATACAGAAGATAATGAAGATAATGGTGGTAGATGTACTGTGATCTAAGGGATCAGGGGTCATAACAAACTTAATGAAGGTTGGAATGAACAAAATAAGTCTATTATCTAAATTAGCTTTTTCACAAAATCAAGTTTCTGATTTTTATTGTGAAATATTTGATAATTTTATCATTTTGGACTCAGGTGGAAGCTTCCACAAATGTCTTCTCCTTTCGGCTTTTCCCTTCAGGGGTCGCAACAGCAAATCAGTTGCCTCCATCAAACCCCGTCTTCTGCATACTCTTCTCTCACACCAACTACCTTGAAGCTTCCACAAAAATGGAAGCTTTAAAAAATATGTTGCATTTTGGGACCAATAAAAGTCAAATTACGTCTCACAAACAGTGTAACATGTAAAGGTGTCATAAAAGCAGCAGTGAAATAACCAAAATCTTCAAACTTGTATTTCTTCATAAAGTACTCCAGTAAATGTATTTAACCAGAAGACAGTGACCTCTTTGTGAGCAGAACCCAATCCTCCTGAAGCAACCAATACGGTGCTCCTTTAAAAATCCTCTTTATTTTCTGTTTTAGATTTCCAGTCGTCCTGATTGTTCGCCAGATTAGGTGAAACATCATATGAGTCATGCAATGAGGGGTGGGGGTGGGGGTGGCAGCCATGGGTCAAATATATCCCTGTAACTAATCTTATAGAGCAGATGCTGCTGCTCAGTCACAGTCCACACAATCAGACAGATGAGAAAATGAGAAAGCAAGACGGCAGGAAAATTTTCATTTACCATTTCAGTGCAGCAACCAGAGCCAGTGCTAAAAACCTCGTCTAGACTCCTGACTGTCTACAGTTTGGTAAAGACTCTGCTGCTGTGATCCATCTGCCATGGAGGATGGGAATAATCTCATTGAGTACACACACTCCCTTTCTCTTTAACTTGTCTTTCATTATTTGAAATACATTTCCACACACAGATAATGTGTATATAGTATGTCAAAGAGATCTGCACATCTAGCTGCATCTGAACTCTCCACTGCAGGAGGCAAACAGCACGAGAGCTGCTGGTGTCACGCTTCACGCCGGCAGCAGAAAATCTACAGATTTTTGCCTCTATCATGTTTCACCAACCGTGACGGCGGGTTGGGTCATACTGTCTCGAAAATTCTTGGAAACCACTCTGAGGGGCTCAAATGGGTAACAATACAATACTGAGAGAAACAGTATTTAAAATACAACTTCTTTCTTTTCCTTTCAGCTTTTCTGTTCAGGGGTCGCCACAGCGAATCAATTGTCTCCACATAACCCTGTCTTCTGCATCCTCTTCTCTCACAACAACTACCTTCATGTCCTCTTTCACTACATCCATAAACCTCCTCTTTGGTCTTCCTCTAGGCCTCCTGCCTGGGAGTTCAAAACTCAGCATCCTTCTACCAATATATTCACTATCTCTCCTCTGGACATGTCCAAACCATCTCAGTCTGGCCTCTCTGACTTTATCTCCAAAACCTCTAACATGTGCTGTCCCTCTGATGTACTCATTCCTGATCCTATCCTTCCTGGTCACTCCCAAAGAGAACCTCAGCATCTTCATCTCTGCTATCTTCAGCTCTGTCTCCTATCTTTTCCTCAGTGTTACTGTCTCTAGACCAAACAACATCGCTGGTCTCACCACAGTTTTGTACAACTTTCCTTTAATTTTAGCTGAAACTCTTCTATCACACATCACACCTGACACTTTTCTCCACCCGTTCCATCCTGCCTGCACATGCTTCTTCACCTCTTTTCCACACTCTCCATTGCTCTGGACTGTTGACCCTAAGTACTTAAAATCCTCCACCTTCTTGATCTCTTCTCCCTGTAACCTCACTCTTTCACTTGGGTCCCTCTCATTCACACAGATATACTCTGTCTTACTACTGCTAACCTCCACTCCTCTCTTTTCCAGGAAAACGTCCACCTCTATAGCTTCTCCTCCACCTGTTCCCTGCTCTCACTGCAGATCACAATGTCATCTTCAAACATCGTAGTCCATGGAGATTGTTGTCTAACCTCGTCTGTCAGCCTGTTCATCACCATAGCGAACAAGAAGGGGTTCAGAGCTGATCCCTGATGCAGTCCCACCTCCACCTTGAACTTCTCTGTCGCACACCTCACCACTGTCTTACAGTCCTCATACATGTCCTGCACCGCTCTAAAATACTTCTCTTTCACTCCTGACTTCCTTATACAATATCACAGTTCCTCTCTGGGCACCCTGTCATAAGCTTTCTCCAGATCAAAAAACACAATGCAGCTCCGTCTGGCCTTCTCTGTACTTCTCTATCCTCAAAGCAAATACTGCATCTCTAGTACTCTTTTTTGGCATGAAACCATACTGCTGTTCAGAAAAGCTCACCTCTGTCCTTAGTCTAGCTTCAACTACTCTTTCCCATAACTTCATTGTATGGCTCATCAGCTTTATTCCTCTTTAGTTGCCACATCTCTCTGTAGTTTCACATCTCCCTTGTTCTTAAAAATGGGCACCACCACACTTCTCCTCCATTCCTAAGGCATCTTCTCACTATCTAAGATCCTGTTGAACAACCCAGTCAGAAACTCTACTGCCACCTCTCTTAGACACTTCCAAACCTCTACAGGTATATCATTAAGGCCGACTGCCTTTCCACTCTTCATCCTCTTCAATGCCCTCCTCACCTCATCCTGACTAATCTTTGCTACATTCTGGTCCACAACAGTCACCTCTTCCAGTCTTTGTTCGCTCTCATTTTCCACGTTTATCAACTCTTCAAAGTGCTCTTTCCATCTTCCCATCACACTACTGGCACCTGTCAACAGACTTCCATCCCTATCCTTAATCACCCTAACCTGCTGCACGTTCTTCTCATCTCTGTCTCTCTGTCTTGCCAACCTGTATAAATCAGTCTCTCCCTCCTTACTGTCCAACCTAGCATACAAGTCACCATAAGCCCCTTGTTTGGCCTTTGCTACCTCTACTTTCACCTTACGCTGCATCTCCCTGTACTCCTGTCTACTCTCCTCAGTCCTCTCAGTGTCCCACTTCTTCTTAGCTAACCTCTTCCTCTGTATACACTCCTGTACCTCCTCATTCCATCACCAAGTCTCCTTATCTACTTTCCTTCCAGATGACACACCAAGTACTCTCCTACCTGTGTCCCTGATCACATTATTTGTAGATGTCCAATCATCTAGAGGCACCTCGTGACCACCCAGAGCCTGTCTTAACTCCTTCCTAAAAGTCATGCAACACTTCCTTTTTCAGCTTCCACCATTTCGTCCTCTGCTCTGTCTTTGTCCTCTTCATCTTCCTCACACCAGAGTCATCCTACACATAGTTCCAACATTCAACGCCCCTACTCTCAGTCCTATACTCTTGGCGTTCCTCTTCTCTCTCTTCCTCCGGACACATTTTCCTCCTCTTCTTCTTCTTTACTTAAAATACAACTAAAGTAAAGAATTAGTTTATTATTATTATTATTATTACAGTTGTACCTTCAAATATGAGTTCAATTCCATCACTGGCATCATAATTGTTTATTTCCCTGACAGAACCTCCATAAGGGATCAATAAAGTTCTACTCTACTCTATGAGTCAAACAACTCCCAACTAAAATTAATTTTACCCGTTTAAAATAATTGACATCGTTTTAATCCTTTCCAGTCTTGTAAAAAGCCCCCAACCCCTTAAATTATGAAAAAAAACTTGCATATTCTTCCTGTGCATAATTAATTATATATGAGATAGGTCAACAATGATAAGATATGAAAAGAAACTCAAAATTCACAAGAACACATGAGCTACTGTACGTCTTTTCTCCATGGACAACCCGTGGGAAAGAACAAGATGCGGTGTCAGCTGATATTGTATCCATCCGCCAACTAGCGGTAGAGTCCCAAAGCACGACTCATAGCTCAGACTTTGTCAAGATACTACAGTAATGTATTATTATTATAATTATAATAATAGTATTATAATTATATTATTATAATTAAAATATTATTATTATTTTTATTATTATTACAATTAAATGTAGTGTTAAAGCCTGTCTGTGTTTTGGCGTTTTTGGGGCTGATTCCAAAACAGCAAGAGGCCAAAAGGCAAAATAATGTCAATTTACGGTATTATTTTCACAACCATCATATGTTTCTTTGAAACTAATCTGATCATATTGAGTAACTACAGCTGCGCAATGAAAGTAATCCAGTAAAGGACAGCATTCACTCCTGAATTTAGGTGGATTAGAAGAATAAAGCAATGCAAAGTAAAAAAATGAGCATTAGAGTTAAGGAGAAAGCACATTTACACAGAAAAATTAGAGTAAAGAACCTTGAACAACTGAGATGGTTTCAAAGGTCTGCCTCCGTGCACACATGTTGTGAATGCTAACATTTACATTTGTTCATGAACGCGCTCCTATATGTGCCCTCTGTCATGGACACAGCGAGTGTTATTGGAGCAGGGTGAGGCAGGGGCAGAACCAGGAGAAACAAATGATGTGCTGTGCAGCCCTGAGACTGCTCCATGAATCATCCTGGATGCTCTACAGTAGACAGTCAGTCCTCTCTGCCTTCAGCTCACCGTTAGGTTCCAAGTTCCTATGATTGTGACTCACATCATGAAAACGTAACTTTGTTGCCAGGAGCAAGAACAAAAAACAAGCACAATGGTGTCATTCCGTAAGGTAGCTTCAGGATGCTTTCATTTCTCCTCGAGTTTTAAATCTCTGGCATCCTCAAAGAAAATGTTTCTGAAAAAGAGAACTTAGCTAGCTCTCCAATCACTTTGGACACAAACACACACACACAGTCAGATGTGAGTGTCTTCCACTTCAGTGGTGAAGGTCAGTGTATCAGCTACGTTCATGGTCACCCATGTTTTACACATATGTATGTTTGCATGTGTGTGTATAGAGAAAATGGAGACGGACATGGATGCTGAGCTGTGCTGCAATGAGCCGGGCGATCTCACCCAACAGCAGGGATAAACTATAAATAAAACATCTCATTCAACCCCTTCTTCTTCTTTTGGCCCTAACCTTCATCATCTCCCTTCCTCATCATGTCTCACAATCCCCAACGCCATCACCTCCTCCTGTCTCCTATTAATATTATTCTGAAACAAAAAGGGTTAAAAGATTTTCAGCACACAGGAACAACAAATGGCCATCATCAAACTCATGATCAAAGAGGGGAAGAGGGAGACTGGGGAGATGCAGTGGTTGGAGTTATGTAATAACGGCTAATCCCTTCCCAACCCTACAGGGTAAATGAGACAGGATGACACGGGCCTTATTTCATCTGTTCATCTCTGCATCCGCTGCCTGTCTTCACCTTAATCTGTGACAATAGGATGGAGCTACGCTTTTAACTTGTTCATCAGTAAATCCTGAGTCCACAGACGATGACAGCAAATGACCCTTAATAAACAACACTTATATCAACAACATCCAGTTTGAGCTCTCTGATTTAACACAAACTGACCAGCGGCCTCCTTCAAAAAGTGTTCTTAGATTTATTCACCTCTTCTCATCGTTTATGTAACACCAGTTTGTTGCATGAAAGTTGCTGAAGATCGTTTTTTGAAAAAAGCTTTCTTTAAGAATGTCATTTGGTCTATTAGCAGCTGTGATCCACAAAACTCAAACACCAACTTCCAATGATTTGTGATTTCCACTTACATAGATAAAAATTAAAAAATACCTGCAATATGGAAACTTACCTTTGTGTTTTAAAGCCTGAGCTAAAGAAACGACATAATTTCAACAGGTCAGCTTTATGATTCAAGATTTGGATTGGAAATAAAAGCTGAGCTCACCCACCCGAGCCTCCTCATCTTTACCACTCAACTCTGACCCGACAGTCTGACCTCTTCTTCAGATCCCTCTCACACCACAGCCAGACGCCTAATCTGGTAAATTATGCTGAAGAGGGTCAACAAGGCCGTCCCTCCAACAAGGAAACATTCAGGATTAAATTCCATGTCTCACATTGTCTGGCGCTAACCCGCAATTCCTGATCACATGTTAACCATGGTCCACTTTATGTCTGCATTAGGATATCACAGAGCTGCTAGCATGACTGTGGCGTCTAAGTTTACTCAACAATATGGTAATGGTAATATTTGTAAGAGGCCCATTGTGAAATCACAGTTTGGTATTCGGTAAAGGTTATTTGTCTTCAGATTATTAATTGAAAATATATTAATTCATTATTAATGTGAAAGGATGAAACGTTAAATGAACATAAAGCAAAACCTTGTTTAGCATGGATTGATACTAAGTTTAAAAACATCAAACAACAGGCTGAAATCACCAAATAATCTGGACACCAGATTAGGTTAATTCCCCTCATTACTGTATTTACTATTCTAGTTTCTGTTTAGTCGTCTTTCTTTCAGGTGAGATACATCATAAGTAAAGTGATCAAAAGTGTGTGTGTGTGTGTGTGTGTGTGTGTGTGTGTGTGTGTGTGTGTGTGTGTGTGTGTGTTAATTAACTGCCCTACAAATGAGTAATAAGTTCTTGTAATGCATTCAGTAAAGATTGGAGTTGTGTTGCCACACACACACACACACACACACACACACACACACACACACACACACACACACACACACACACACACACACACACACACACACACACACACACACACACACACACACACAGACTTCTCCAAACCTCCTACTCAGAAAGGACGCCCCGTTAAACTTTGACCTACTTCAATCGGCCCTAAATCCAAGCTGGGGGGGTCGGGGGAATGGGGGGGGCTGAGCCCCCAAACACTGTCAGCCTCACTCGGATCCAGTCTGTGAATAGTAATATGAATCTCAAAGGCTTATTTAGACAATGCAACATTAAATTGTCAAACAGCAGAGGGAGGCTTGAGGGTGTGTGCATCACTGGAGTCATTGTTTAGCACATTTAAAATTCATCTGGGGACACACACACACACACATACACACACACATACTGTAGCCTCTATGCCAAGCTGAGGATACAATCTCACATTTCTGCTGACAAATTGCAAAAACGAACACCGTCCTTCATCTTCTTTATCCAAACTGTGTTTCTGATTTCAAGGAAATCTCCCTCAGCAGACGGACACAATCCTCCATAACCAATTCTCTGCAGCACAACGCCAAGCGGACAAACACACACAGCTCCAGTAGTCTCAGCCCACATCCCACCAAAGCTTAAACTGAAACCAGTGACACCTCAAAAACTGCAAATATGTTCAAAATCTGCCAACTGTTTCCTAAGCAGGAGGAAATCTTCCAGACCAGCTGAGTCCTGGTAATCTACGTATGTCAGAATGGGACTGCCGAGGGATCAGTGCTGGCTGGGACGAGTGGGTGGTGGGAGTTATGTTACCAAGACCACGTCTGGGAAGGCATCCCAGAGGTTCTCGGAAGAATTTTCGGAACATCAGGGCCCAACGTGTGAGTGTGAGAAAGAAAAAGATGGAGGTATGTGAGCTGAGGTGGGAAACATCTGTCACCTATTAACAAAGAAGGGATCGATCCCATCGTCTCATCACTGAGAGTTAGGTATACGTAGATGGAGTTTTGTTGTAAACAAGTTTTCATGGCTAAAAATTCCCAGCCCTCCACCCACCCCCACCGTCTCCCCTCAGACAAGCCAACTACAGCTTAGCTAGTCAGCTGACACAGGAAGGGGGAGGGACTTGGTGTGGTCCACATTCAGGGGTCATTTGGCAGACGCATCCTCCGAGCCGAGCAACATGTAGACGCACGGGGGAGGGGGTTGGGGGGGGGGTACAGGGGAAGGAGCTGGCAGCGAAGGTGGAGGAACTGTAATCTATAAATCAGACACACATCCAAACAACTGGGTGTCAACAGATCTGTGCTTATGTTATTAACTTGAAGGAGCCTGACTGCAACACGCCACGCTGACACAAGCGTTTGTACCGGTAAAATCACATTTGAGAGGCTCCTTTAAAAGAAATCCAGAGGAAATAAAAGCCGCACCAAACCAGCAGGAGCCAGAGCTTTCAGACCAGATCAATAATTCATAGTTTGTTTCTCTTTCTACCACAAATCAGTTTTCAAATAGAAGCAAATCAATCAGCAGCTTAATCAATGCTGTTGTCACTTTTTCAGGACGTGGTGTGTTGTTAGTCACATTAATAGCTTAACTCTGACAGAATATTTCTTCTCTTATTTCAGGCTACAAGGATGAAGAACATAAGATTTGGAACTATTTTTGTTTATTTGGGTTTTTTTTCTCACAAAGGCGAGAAGCACCAATAAATATAACTAATTGTTACAGATGCAGGTCAACACCAGCCAATCACGGCTTCGGCCTCCTGAACGCTCATCTGCTCCCGGGAAATGAACACTTATGCTGGACCTGATACACGTGCCATCCATCAATCTTGTTTTATGCCCGTGTGTGTGTGTGTGTGTGTGGTCTGCTGTTTCAGCACTGGCCGTTTCTGTTGTTGTACATCAGCCGCCTGACAGCAGTGAAGTGAGGCTTTGTGACATATGAGGCCACTTTAGCTTCTCTGAGCAGGAAAGAAAGGAGGAAAGGGAGGAAAGGGAAGCCTCTGTTCGAATGGATGTGAAGCGATGACACTCATGCTTTGCACACACACACTAGAGCAAGTTTCTCTACTGTATTTTGGTAGGACAAGGAAGAAATACACAAGTGATGAGGAACCAGAGTTTGTTGTTAATGGATACTTGGCTCCAGTGCTGCTGGTTCTAATGTGATCTGTGTCAGAGCTCTGCCCACCACGGTCCATTATACACTGACTTACTCCACTCTGCATTGATTCCGCATCTTCTTTCAAACTGTAAGGGCTTTCAGAGCCAATCCCTGCCTGCTATCTCAGGTATCAGATTCTGACATAAATCTAAGTGACATGCAATCTACTCACACAAAGGAAGAATGTTTTCTGATTTTATTTCCAATGTTGTGTGTGTGTGTGTGTGTGTGTGTGTGTGTGTGTGTGTGTGTGTGTGTGTGTGTGTGTGTGTGTGTGTGTGTGTGTGTGTGTGTGTGTGTGTGTGTGTGTGTGTATGTGACAGTAGACAGGCAGTGGGGGAAGCTCAACGGGCATTTTATGGCTGCTTTAAGGCTGTTTTGAAGTGTGTAAAAATCAAAGGGGTAATGACAGGCTGAGATAGAGGACATCTTCACGATGACAGCTCAATGACAGAAGAGGACCTAGACGCTCCTAGAAATGTTCTAGAAGTCTGTGCAGCCAAAAATTACAGCTGATGAGTAGGTAGGGCACATGCCGTTCCACCAGACATTGTGGGTCTGGAAATACAGTCAACAAGAAACATTCCTCACACACTCACAATGAAAACACACACATGCTGCTTTTTAAAAGTGCTACTTTTCACCGTGCTAGACATCTTAGGTGAGCTGAGGATGAGGGAAATATTTGGTTCTGCGGGTGTCTGATTATCAGTCAAGCTAAACAGTATTGGAAAAAGTTACATTTTGGCTTGACTTGTTAATGATGCAAATTCATAATTATTGTACCGGTATTATGCAATCGGTGAGGAAATTGATTTCTGTATGAAATCCTTTTTGGTATTCTTGAATAAGAAGAGGATCACCAAAGTAACCAAATTTACTGTAATGAAACGAAGGAGAATGTCTGTGGATACTGATACGTCATGATGGTCTAAAGTTATGTTGCATCCTCACTCAAAGGTAAAACATCTGACGCAGCCTCAATCTCAAATTTCACATCATCATATTAACAGATAGCCTCTACTGCCAGATGCCCTGACCTAACTTACTTTAATCTGATGGATAAGCCGCCTGCCAACGTCTGTGAAGTGAAGAACTAAAAGAGGGCTTCATCATCATAAAAGCAAATTCTGACATAATTTTAAACATAATGAAAAAAAATGCTTCAGCACACATTTCCTTAGACTTAAACTGCATTTACAGTATTGTCCACACTATAAGGTGCACTGGACTATAAGGCACATATTCAATGAATGGCCAACATCAATACCATTTTTTTATGTATAAGACGCACTGGATTATAAGGCGCACTGTTGGTTTTGGAGAAAATTGAAGGCTTTAAAGTGCGCCTTATAGTGTGGAAAATACTGTAAGTTTGATTGTGCTGCAAAGACTTGCTCACCCAATGAAGCATTTTTGTGTCAGCAAATGATCTGTAAATGTTTGAGTTAAATGTCAGTGCGTAAACACTTCATTTATTCTGAGAGTAAAAACAGGCCAGTCAACCCAAATTAGCTTTTAGCATACATTCTCTGAAATGCAAAAAGTCTGTTGATGCAATGGAGTTTTACATTTTTTACAAATAATTCAAGTACCAAGAATCAAAAATTCCAAGTATTTCAGTGAATAAGAATGAATTGTAATACAGGAAGTATTACACTTGACAGGCTTACAGGTTTACTCTATGTATGCATTCAACTGCTGGAGAAGTCCCAACACATTTCTAGCAGGTGGGAGTTTCGTCCAGACATAAATGCGTTTGCATGAAGTCTGTGTAATGACCCAGACACAGAGGACAATGTCTGTTACTAAGTTCCATTCACGTTTTTAGTTACTTATTGTGCAAACAGTCAGTAGTTGAGATGAGCGTGTGAATGGAAGCCACCTCCACAAACCAAGAGAGATCTGTGTTGTCTTCTTCCTGACTTAGAGTCTCTCAGGGCAACTAATAATGAACAAAGAAGAACCACGTCTTCACTCTCTACTGTTACTGTTACAAATGAACAACACACATGTGCGTCTACAAAACACTAACAAGTACTCTAATCGATTAATTGCATCTACAAATTTACCATGTGTATTCTATTTATGTGAATCAACACTTGTATTATCCATTCAACTCATGAGCTCTGATCTGTGTGACGGGTCACAGAGGTCATGTGCCACAGCTACTGGTGAAAACTGGTTCAGACAAAAATCTGTTCAGTCTCAGAATGTTCTGTCTTTGCCACGGAAGTCAAGAATTTCACAAATGATCTTTAGGTACTTTATCTTGAGATAAATTGTGGCCGTTCGCAGAAGTTCCAAAACAGAAGTGAAATTCTTCCATCCATTTTCTGTTTATCCGGTGTAGGTGGCAGGGGAGCGGGGATCAATCCCAGCTGAACACCAGGTACGTCATGGATAAATGGTCAGTCCATCAAGACACACACACACACACGCACGCGCATGCACACGCACACGCACACGCACACACACACAGACACTTTCACCTGTGCTGCACGTTCTAGGACTGCAGGAAGATGTCCATTTTCTGTGCATGCAATAGCAACATATTTATTTTACAGAATACTGCGAGGCAATATACTGTATATCACAATGCAACACAATGTTTGGGAATAAGTCGCAATGCAAAGATTCACAGCGACACTGAAGCCTCCAGCTGAAAGATCAAATCCAGATACTGATGAAATATAATTTAATGTAAAACGCCGTGTATTAGATTCTTGCTGAGGTACAGCGGAGGAAAATTTAATTTGCTGTATAATATCTTGCTCAATGACTTTGAAAATGAAAATTGATGCAAGCAAAGCTATTAGCGATGGTGCTGCTAATCTTTCAAGTCCAAAACTTTTGGACCTTTAAGAGCAGGAATAGTAAGGTCAGAGCCAACCCAGGGAGCTGCTAATTACAGTTGCCCATACAGAGATGTGTGTGTGTGTGTGTGTGTGTGTGTGTGTGTGTGTGTGTGTGTGTGTGTGTGCGTGTGTTGAAAATGACTGACAGCTTGTCTCTCCCCTGCTGTGCTCTTGCTCTTGTCCTGTTTTAATGGGCTGACACTGAGAAGCTGTAATGGAAATCTCAATGACACACCCGCTGTTAAAAACATTCCAGCTGAGAAGAACCGGAATCAAAACCAGATTAAACTGAATAAACCTGCAGGTTCTGTTGAGTTCCTCTGAGAGAACCATGTCTTCATGTGAATCTGAGGCTCCTACGTGGCGCCGACACACGGCTTAGACTACGTTGCATAACGACGGATGATTCAAATATGCCGTGCATGCTTTTAATCACATCCACCAGCAATCACCATCATCACCATCATCATCATGCAGCAAAATGAATTGGAATCCCGTCATGATTCCCATCCCAGATGGCAGCTGGAGAAGCCTTTTGCAAATTTAGCGTCACAGGTTTGGATCAGACGTCTCTCTCTGCAGCCGTTTCACTTCCACACAGGATTTTCTTTAAATTGTTATGTAACAGTGCACACATGCACCTGTGTATGCACATCCATGTGTGCACATCCATGTGTGCACAGCTATGTGCTATCTTCAGCTGAGATTACTTTATAAGCAAATTAAGATGCATAAACTGTATTTTGAACACATTTTGAATGTCTCAGCGTCCTCGGGAGGGCTGGCAGATGTGCATCAGCTGTGACTGTGCCTCTGGCTGTGTTCTAGTTTCCACTCAGACATAGTATTTGTCAAGTCAATGAGAAGATGAATGAAGACGACAGAAGGATGGTTTAATAGAGAATAAATACAAATGGGGAATAGAAAGCAGAGCAGGAGCTGAGAAAAGACTGGAGAGAAAGAGCGGTTCATACGCCATCAGAGCACATTCAGCGTGACACTGTGCACCCCCCACCCCCCCATTTTCTCCCCTCGGGGGCTGCTTGTCCTGTGAAGGATCCATGTGTTAAAAAAGATTCTCTAAGAACCCCCCCCCCCCACACACACACACACACACACACATACACACTCCCCATCCACCACCTTAGCTGCTTCAATCCTGATCAGCAGACAGCTTGGTTATCAGACCCCCCAACCCCATCTGTTGTTCTCATGTGTTGTCCACCCCCACCTGCCTGTGCTCCTGTGGTGACAGGGCAGGATGATGAAGGGTCTCCAAGTGGGATGGGTGGGAGAGCATTCAGCACAGATGAGGAGACGGGGAGCATGTCTGACACGCTGCTCCTCCTCAGGAGTTTATATCAGGCGTTTATTTATGGTCCATAAGGCCCTGGGTGTCTCCAGTCCAACCAATAACTAATCTTAGAATGTACTGGGCAGATAAAACATGAAAAGGTCTGTCCCCAACGTGGGACCAATAAAGGTAAATCTGTTCTGATCTTATCTTACCCCCTCTCCCTTGCTTCTCATCCAATTTCCTGAATCACCTCAGCCACAAATATCAAGGGGAAGAGAGACCAAAACAAGAATTTGACCAACTCCATTCTCTGAAACAGCTGGACACACACACACACACACACACACACACACACACACACACACACACACACACACACACACACACACACACACACACACACACACACACACACACACACACACACACAGCTGAAGTCAGTGGAGGAAAACTAAATCACAGCATTGAACTGGAGACATTTCAGCTGACGCTCCAAAGACCAAATCACTTAGGCAAATCAAAGTATCAGGAACTAATTAATCCTATTGATTAATCATGCACACACTCAAACGCAGCTTGTAGGGGGTGACGGACCACGTCATGACATTTGTGTGTGAACACTTTGAGACTGAGCCGCTAACTACTGGAGCCACCAGTTGATGAAGAACACCAATGTGACTTTCAGCAGAACCTCGCTGCGTTCTTTACCCACCTCAGACAAGACGTTCTTCCTGCAGCTCTTAAGTATCCGTCATGCAACTTTCTGGAAAACAACAACCACCCCAAAGACATCTGCTCCCCTCTTCTTCTCCCTGGTTCCCGTTCGCTCCTTCCCCCGGAGCGTCCGCGACGGCAGAGCCGCTGCAGCTCCGCCGCTGCTGGTCGAGGCTGTGTGCGTTCGGTCCGGACACCGGCAGAGCCCGGTGTGGTGCTCGGTGGGGCGGGCTCAGGCTGACTCCGCTCCGGATTGAGCACAGACAAGCGAGGGCACGGAGGTCCACAAGGGGGGGCTGCGACAACCGATGACGAGAAAACGTGTTTTGGTCATTAATTTGACTCTACCTTCTGTATTTTTCCACATTTACTCAAACGCATTCCATTTGTAATAGTAATAAAACTCAGATCAATAGATTACAGCTGTTTGTAGTGGGTTTTTTTTTTTTTTTACAGTTTAATCGATGCCGTACTATTTAACAGGTTGTTAATTAAATATTTAACAGAGGTGAACAGGCCATGAATAAAGTGTTTTATTAGACTTGCTGCTCTATAACACAGGAGAACGACAACAGAGTAGTTTGGGACGCAGAGATGGTTTTTTTTCAGTGCAGCCATCTGTTTAAAATCGATGCTGAGTAACGTACCACGTGGTTCCTCTGGGCCCCTGACATCAGGGGGTCCGTTCAGCAGCAGTCCGGGTCTGCTGAGGTTATGCTTGTCTTTCTATTAATATTTTTGGGGCCGCTTGATTTAAAAGTAAAAGTTGGTTTAAAGTTATTTCACCCAGTTCTTCCAGTTAGAGGCTTATATGATCATTTTGTGTGTGTGTGTGTGTGTGTGTGTGTGTGTGTGTGTGTGTGTGTGTGTGTGTGTGTGTGTGTGTGTGTGTTTGTGTGATTTGTAAAAAAAAAAAAAACAGGTGGGAATGTTTTTTTTAATCATGGGAATGTAAGCAATCAACAGGCCAAAATCTTTGAAGCTTAACCCTATGAACCTAAATTTTGACCAGTTGAATGTTCAACTTGCCATGTTGGCGTGATAAGCCTATGGATAAGGGCCGATCATGCCAGCATGGCAAGAGGATTTAGCCTAATGCTAATAGTCTGTAAATGTCACATTAACACCCCATAGATTAAGATTTCACGTCAAAATAACTCCGTAAATATCAGACAGAGTGATCATTTCGCTCTGATGTCTGACTACATGTGGTCTTTTCGCCTTTCCTGTTGGTGCCTCATCTGCAGCCTTTCGTCCTTCTTTTATTAACATCTCTGTGAACTCCAGAGCAGGAATCAAACCCACAATATATTTATGTTCATGGGGATGTTCATGAACATCAAGACTGATGACAACATGGGTCAGGTTGAAAATTAGAGCCAGCAATGTAGACTATAGGCTACCTGTAAGAAAACTATCACAATGTGCCTGCTATTTCAAGAGTTAGGGTTAGGGGGTTAGGGTTAAGGTTAGGGGTTAGGGTTAGGCTTAGGGTTAGTGTTACGGCCCTCTGTACATGGTTGAAGTATGTTAAGTGCAGTGTGTCACCCCCAGCTCATGAGTGGCTCCAACTGAAAGGGGCGTGGATCTCGACTTCTCGTTCCTGCAGAGTTCCGGGCTGCTGATTGGTTGACGGATGTTGGACGAGACCAATCGTTAGGATGCAGCCGGAGCCTCAGCTTTAAAAGCCTCTCGAGTGTGACAATCGGGGCAGGGTTAGGGTTAGGGTTAAGGTAAGGGGTTAGGGGTTTAGGGTTAGGGGTTATTGTTAGGGTTAGGGGTTATTGTTAGGGTTAGGGGTTAGAGTAGGGTTAGGATTAGGGGTTAGGATAGGGTAAGGGGTTAGGCTTAGAGGTTAGGGTTAGGCTTAGGGGTTAGGGTTAGGGTTAGATAGAAATATAGATAGATAGATAGATAGATAGATAGATAGATAGATAGATAGATAGATAGATAGATAGATAGATAGATAGATAGATAGATAGATAGATAGATAGATAGATAGATAGATAGATAGATAGATAGATAGATAGATACTTTAATAATCCCAAAGAAAATTCAGGGGTTAAAGGTTATGGTTGGGGTAGGGTTAGGGTTACGAGTAGGGGTTAGGTTTAGGGGTTAGGGTTAGAATTAGGGTTAGGGGTTAGGATAAGCGTTAGGGTTAGGCTTAGGGATTAGTTTTAGGGTTAGAGGTTAGGGTTAGAGGTTAGGGATTAGGGTTAGGGGGTTAGGGTTAGGGGGCTAGGGTTAGGGTCAGGGTTAGGGGGTTAGGTTTAGGGGGTTAGGTATAGGGGTTATGAGGGTTAGGGGTTAGAGTTAGGGGTTAGGGTCAGAGTTAGGGGTTAGGGCTAAGGTTAGGGTTAGGATTAGGGGTTAGGGTTATGGGTTAGGGTTAGGATTAGGGGTTAGGGTTATGGGTTATGGTTTAGGGTTAGGGTAGGGTAGGGTTAGGGTTACGGTTAGGGCTAGGGCTAGGGCTAGGTAAAGTAAAAAACGTGGTTCCTTCAAAGGAACCACAAAGTGCAGTAGCGCATGGGGTCCGGGAGTGGGGTCACCTTAAAATGCCATTGATAAAATCAAGGGTTTAAAGGAGTTAAAATCAATTAAAATTGGGAGAGGGAGAAGGAAGATTAGGACAATGATGAAAACATGGCGGAATTTGAATAAGATGGATATAAGAATTTAAATTTACCTCCTGAACAGTGACCAGTACATACAAATACTTCAAAAATATTTACTCTATGCATAAATTTGGGGCAGTTAAGCAAAGCATTGTCTTATAATTCATCATTTCATTTTCAAGGTTTCTTGACATCATGAAAAGGGTAAAGCAACATTCCTTTAAATAGTGAAGGCAGAGGAATTATGTCATTGGTTTGCAGATCTCTAATTAATTTTGACACTCTAAATATTGTGATTCCCGCGGTTTGAAGTGAGGATTCCTTTAGGGTCCAGACATGTATTGAAACCACCTGGTGACTGTTTTTATGTGCAGTTTGCATGGTGTTCCTGCATTTACCTGGAGCCCCTTTGTTGTTTTCCCCCAGTCCACACAGCAAACGCTCCAACTGGAATACTTTAATAGAAATTAAAAGATTTATTAAAAATATATAAAGCAGACATTAAAAAAGAATCCCCAGTATTTCTTTGATGATGCAGACTTGCTTTTCTGACTGTGTGGCATCCGAACCAGGATCGCCAGCTGTTCGAAGGGAACTTCCTCATGGGTTCTATCCCGCTTTGAACTTCCAGCCCGCCCACCGCCTCATGTTCACCTTAGAAACTCAATATAGGATCTTCTCTTCCAACCACAATAGATGGCCACCTGCCTGATCCATCCATGAAAGGATGGCTGAATGAATGGATGAATTACATTATTGTATGAGGAATGCATGAATCAATTTGCTCGAGGGCAGGTGTGAAAGTCTGGTGAGTCACGGTGGTTTCATGTGGGGTCAATAATTCAAGTATTTGTGTCTAGATTGAAATTGTGGACAAAAGAAAAAGAGTGTACAATAAAGCTAGAAAAACTAGAAAAAAAATTTGCTTCAAATTTGACATGTCTGTAACCTCAAATATGCTGGGATAATTCACGTTCCTCTACTTATATTAAGAAAAAGAACTATGCGACAGTACCAACGAATTGCATTCCTTTCATATCCTGTCGTCTTCCTCTTTTGTTGAATCACCTGCAGAAGTAAAAAATGCCCTCAAGAAAATTATCAGGAAATTTGAGGTATTTTTCTTTTCCTCCATTAAATATTTTGTGACTTAATATGAAAGAGACAATAAAATAAGATATCAGTTATCTGCACTCTTAAATAACATTATTATATAAAGCCAGGAACAGCTGCAGCTTGAAGCTAAAGGCTAATGTTGTTGTAATTATCAATCACCATGCAGCTTTAAACCATTATCTGGCCCCACAGCACCACTTCATGCCAGTGAGGTACAGCAGGTCTTCCTGCCAGAGGAGAAAAGTGCTGAGAACCCCCGTCACTGCTGAACTCCTCCTGACCTCCCCTCCTCCGCTAGTACGTACAATACCAATTTATTATCTGCACCAATGCAAAGAATGACACTGCTCTCTGTGCTCCCGATTTCCCCTCCTGCTCATCTGTACCTCTTGATTGTCGACCTCCTCCACTCCTCATCTTCTCCCTAATCCCACTTCATCCAATAATCTTCATATCCAGTTGTTTCACTCATATTGGATTTATATTCTGACTCCACCCTCGCAGTTCACAGCTCTTCTCTCCTTCCTTCTCAAAACTCTTTTCTTCTTGAAATCATCTCCATGGTTCATTCTGGGTTTTGGCAGTCCACAACACTAATATGATTTCCAGCTGAACTGAAATGTTCTAATGTACTGGAGCCTCTCCTCGTTCCTCTTCCCCAGGGGGTTCCATCGGAGTCTTCTGCATTTGGATGCAGAAGATTGAAGTACATTTTCTAGGCTTCATTTTTGTAGGTATGTATATACCTGCTAGTTTGTATGTGTGTGTGTGTGTGTGTGTGTGTGTGTGTGTGTGTGTGTGTGTGTGTGTGTGTGTGTGTGTGTGTGTGGGTGTGTGTGTGTGTGTGTGTGTGTGTGTGTGTGTGTGTGTGTGTGTGTTTATGAACAATCCCTGCATTCAGCATTTCCCAGACACTGAGAAGAGAATGCTGCTTGTACAATGCAAATAAAAACGCACTTTTCTTACATTTTTGCCACAATACCTCAAAAATAAATAGTTTGCTGAGCCCAAGCATTGCTAGCATCCCGCTAATGGCATTTAGCTTCAGCCTTTAGATCTAGTTATGGTGTCAACTTCACTCCTGGTGCAAAGAGACACATGATGAATTCAGGTTCTCAGTTTATCTGTAGTCACATTACATTTAAACCTTGTTTTGTGTTAGCTGAGAAAAGAGTTGGACTTGGTGACATCATACTTGGTATATACGTGTTGCTTAAACATTAAAATGTACATTTATTAGAAGTATGGCCTGCAAAGATTTGTATACACATGACCTAAGACAGGATGTTGGTGTGAAACATAACCCCCTACTCTATATTCCACTGTATTTTGCTGCTGGCAGAAGTGCATGTACAGTATGTGCTGTGAGAACAAACAGAGGGTTCCCAGAGGGGCGTTGTACTCTGAGGAACAACTCAGCTGACTCATCTCATCCATTTTCTTGTGGATCAGATGATGCTGATCTTATCCTCTACAGCCACTTATCATTGGCCTTCCAGCGTCACCGGTCTGCTCGACTGGCTTCGGGTGAAAGGCAGGGTACACTTCAGATGATACGCCAGCTCATTGTAGGACCACCTGAAAGACAGCTACCACTTATGAAAAACACACACACACACACACACACACACACACACATACACACACACACACACACACACACACACACACACACACACCACACACACACACACACACACACACACACACACACACACACACACACACACACACACACACAGTTATTGGCAATTTGATGTGACCAATTCAACTAACCTGCACATTCCTGCCTGGTGTCACAGCTTCATAAAACAAGAAGTAAATTAATGGAAGATCCCTCATACCTGAGCAGAAATAATACACTGCAGACCTTTGTTCCCGATCTGCTGTGGTGTGTGTGTGTGTGTGTGTGTGTGTGGGTGTGTGTGTGTATTTTAAGAGAAAAAGTCTGGATCCTATGACACACACATGCTCCGTCCCTCCAGGCTCTCCCTCCCCCCACAGACACCAGACCTGACCCCCGACCTCCACGTGATTCAGAAATATCACGTCCGCCAGGCGGTTCCTCTGGTGCTTCACTCCATCCAGTCTTCTGTCTGAAGTGTCCTTTATTCGTTCAACCTTGACGTTTAATGACTCGTGGATTTTTTTTACGGCTCATTTGCCAAATGGATGAAATTTATCTCTTCAATAAACACTGATGCTCAAAGTGAATCCAGGACAATCTGACGGACAAAACAAACAAGTGGGATTTTGTGATCATCTTTGTTTGAGCTCTTTAAAAATGCATCCAGTGTTCTGACACGTCCTTCATGTTGTCAATTAGAGTCCTGCCATCCCAGAGCTGTAAAACCAGCACTCTGTGGAATGTCATTTACATATTTTCATAATGGTCAAATCAGGAGTGTGAAGTGTAGCATGAACCAGTTCGGATTCCAGTTCTGGTCTGAACTCATCTAGTAGTGAATCCTTTGTCTGTGATCAGAGTCAGTGTGGCTGGGAAACAGAAGAACTGGGACAGAAACAGCTTCCTCTCTGTTTTGGTTTTGTCGTCAGCTTGACGCCTCTCATCTCTTTGCTATCAGTGTTGGAGTTGTAAAACAACATGACGGCTCAGTTTCTGTGGAATACAGTGGAAGCTGCTGAAGCCTGGGCTGAGGCGGTGGGAGCTCATAAACCGCTCACCAAAGATGATTATTTGATCCCTCTTTTCTGCACATGATCATTAGCAGCACGACTGTGCACGCAACGAAAATAACCACATGGATAATTTATTCATTTGCCAGCCTCGCTTTGATCTTCCTTTTATTCTGTCCGTATGCACTTTCATACATCCTAATTATTGTTTCATATGCTCAACCATGCCTTGTTTCTCTGGCACTGCAGATGAACTCTGAACCAGCTGAAACCCCTGAGTTCAGGAAAGATAACATCAAAACGCATAAGATATAACTTTACACCAGTGTGTGATTTAGGAATGACAGTCTTCTTTTCCTTTCGGCTTTTCCCTTCAGGGGTCGCCACTGCGAATCAATTGTCTCCATCTAACCCTGTCTTTTATATCCTCTTCTCTCACACCAACTACCTTCATGTCCTCTTTCACTACATCCATAAACCTCCTCTTTGGTCTTCCTCTAGGCCTCCTGCCTGGCAGTTCAAAACTCAGCATCCTTCTACCAATATATTCACTATCTCTCCTCTGGACATGTCCAAACCATCTCAGTCTGGCCTCTCTGACTTTATTTCCAAAACCTCTAACATGTGCCGTCCCTCTGATGTACTCATTCCTGATCCTATCCTTCTGGTCACTCCCAAAGAGAACCTCAGTATCTTCATCTCTGCTACCTCCAGCTCTGTCTCCTGTCTTTTCCTCAGTGACACTGTCTCTAAACCAAACATCATTGCTGGTCTCATTTAGGAATGACAGTATGAACTGTTTTAAACTTGGAAGTCTGAATTTTTTTGGTGCTCAAATAAAGACAAGTTTACAGTTGTAAGAACATAGTTTTGTTTTCCTGTCTGTCTTCATGTGCTGACACAAAGGCTCAGTGGCAAGTAACATTAAAAATTAAATTAAAAAACAAGTTTTTATGTTTAAGTTAAAGGTTATAAATGTTTTATTAAGTTTTAAAACCAAACTCTTCTCGAAGTTAAGGATTTGCTCACATTTAATTGTCTTTTTGTCACGGGGTCGAACACGACTTGCAATGGGAACCCAAAAGCACAACAGAGTAGCAGGCAAGTTTTAGAACAGGTTTAATTATTCAGGTAGAGGTCAGGTACCGGGTAATCAGTCCAACATCCAAACTTGTTGGATGGGTTACAAGCAATCCACAGATAAAATGCCATTAATCAATAATTTGTTTAAGTAAATCATGGATAGATTCATTAATTCATAGGTACTTTTATGTATTCTGTTGGCGATGCCAAAAACCTCGGGAAGAACACAGTATGTAGAGCTATTCATAAAGTCGCGGGGGCTGCAATCACATGCCATAACGAAAAATGTCGTACACACATACATTTATGGAACACACAAATGTTACTGTAGTCAGATATACAAGTGCAGTCATAGTGGGGAAGTAATATTATAATGGCACTAACTTCCGCATTGACACAGTCGGGGATTTTGTGCCAGCGATCCTTGCGCCGTTTGGCAGCTGCAACTGTGTTGCTTTTTGCCTTGATTATTGATTTGTATTGCTCATATTTATTAATTATTATTGTTTGCTCCTCCGTTGTGCAATAGCGCGCACAGATCTAGAGTGGACATGCCTGAATTGAATTAGTGAGTTGATAGCCGGCTTTATGGTACCAAAAATCCGGAGGGCGGATGTCTCGGTAAGTGAAGCCAGATAAGTAAGAGGAAGCCTGGCTAGGTTCATCAAGCTTTATGGTACAGGCCTATGATATGTTAACAGAAAGAAAACAAACATAAACCATTAGACCCGAGATGTGACAATTTTGTTCCATCATAAGTTTTCTTAATAAAGTTCAGCATTGGAACATTTGATATTTAACAGCCACTAGTTACATTTTAATGTCTCTTGTGGTCGACTGACTACAAATTCATTTAAGGTGTAAGTTCAGTGGTGGGCGAGGGCCAGCGAGGCCTTTTCTGCTGGTCTAACATAACCAGAAATCATGATTATATCTATGATAAAAGTTAGGTATATTTTAATGCATTTTCCTTAAATAAATATACTCAAATATATGTATAAATATATAATTATACATTTGGATATAATACGACATAGGCCAACACTGGGTCAGTGTTCTATTTTTAGGTTAGAGGGGTTTTATCCAATCAGAATTCAGCTAGCTTGTGTTGCCAGGTTGAATTAAATCTGCCCGGGACCTTCAGAATCTAGAATGCAGGTCTCCCTGTACTGTGAGTGAACGGGAACATATAGTTAATGGACAGATGCGATAGCCAATCAGATCACGAGTTAGCGATACTAAGACCTTCTAGCTGGCTTCACATTCACCTGACATGTACGTGTCCTGTGATTGGATACTCACTCTGAGAAGGCGGCGCCATGCAGATGCACATTTGAAGAGAAGCTCTAGTGAGACAAGGGTCCGGGGATCGGACCGATCGGTCCGATCCCTGTTCTTGCTAAACTGTTCTAGCTAACCTGAACTAGCTAAGCTGTTCTAGCTAATGTGCTCTAGCTCACCTTAACTAGCTAACCTATTCTAGCTAACCTGTTCTAGCTCACCTGAACTAACTAACCTGTTCTTGCTATCTGAACTAGCTAACCTGTTCTAACTAACCTGAACTAGCTAACCAGTTCTAGCTAACCTGTTCTAGCTAACCTGTTCTAGCTAACGGAGAATGAAAGGAGAATGGATTTTGTGATTAAATAAGTCGTTTGAACAGCTGTTTCAGTGATTACAAGCATTTAATTGATCTAAGTTCATATTTAATGTTATTGTAATTCAATTTCATTTATATCAAATCAATTATAACGAAATAAAATGACAAATATACTAAAGATGATAACAAATACTTGCTCTTCTGCAATGTGTGTAAATAATGTGGTGCACTTGCGCAGCTGTGTGATTGTAGTGGAAATACACAAAGAGACTTGTGTCTCTGCTGGAAAAAAGCCAGTTTTATACATGATAGAGGTGATGCAACATCTAGTATTATGTTAGTGTATGTCTGTATTTCGTTTCTCTAGCTGTGGTGTCATAAATGATGGTCATTTCAGTAGGTGTTATTCTGTGACTTAGTTGTGTGACGTCTATAAAAGGTGTGGCCGCGGAATTCTTCTGCGCCAGTGACAAAAGGAATGGGGCTGACGCCGGTTTTTGTCCCATTTGAGAGAAGTTATGAATGTCCTGAACGCTTAATTGGTGGCAGCGGTGGGAGCCACTCACAGTATTATGGGATGTATTTATGCATGTTTGACATCACTGAAGGCCTAGGCGTGAAATGCATAGCCCGCCACTGTGCAATTTCAATAGAATGTCATCAGATACAGGACAAAACTTTTTAATTTAACCTTTATTTATCCAGGTTAGCCTCATTGAGATTAAGAATCTCTTTTTCAAGAGGGACAGTCTAATCTCCCTCTTGACAGTCTAATGAGGTTTTAGAGATTTTGTCAATGTCTTCAACTGGAATCAACACTAAAACATTCTTTTGTGTATTTATACTTGACACCGACAATGTAACACAGTTTTTTAAAAAAGAGAGAGGTGTGTTTCATCAACATCATCAAATCTCATTCTTCACCCCTTTGCAATGTAAATGTACTCAGAGAAGCTTTCCAGGCCAACCAGATTACAGTTTACTACCTCCAGCAGCTAACACTGCCTTAGCCTCTAGAATCAGGATTTTTTTTTTCAGCAGCTCATTTCTCACTGAGCTGAAAATGGGATGCCAAGAGCAATCCTCCCTGGATTATTTAAACAGCCACTTCAAAGGAAGCAATTATAATCCTGCATTATTGATCTAGGAGAATCAGTGAGTAAATGTCACAGCAGCCAGAACAGAAACTGCCCTGGATATATTTGGACATAGAGAATTTGAGCGCAGCAAAGTCCTTTTAGGTTTGAGGTTTGATTTCCTCCTGAGACATCAGGGGTTATATTAAGTAGAGTTAAATTTACGCACTTTCAAATGCACCGATTACAACCACAATCGTACACACACAGCTGCTATATTCATGCATAAATAATCAGAAGCTCTCGGTGGCTGAAGGATATTTGGGATTCATCATGCATTAAGATGATAGCTTCCTTCTAATTCTTATTATGCAATAAGCTAGCTGATGAAACTACATAGCTCATTCTTGCACTTTTCATAGTAAGTGTGCTAACCCAGATTGGCATGTGCATGTGTGTGTTTGTGTTAGTAGTGGCTGCACGTGTTCCAGAAAACACACATGGTAATTTTACTCAGGCGAAGGCTGAAGGCAGCATCCTGTCATGTTGTGTAAATCTGTGCTGCGGGATGACGGTCCGTCCCTGCAGGTCACTGATGAGATCACTGCTCGTCTGAGCTGTAATTTCCCATCCTGCAGCTCCTGTACTAACATGCTGTTCACTGCCATCAAAACCTTCATGAATAATTACATGATGATGTTGGTGGATTCAGAGTTTACTGACATTTAAAATATCTGAATTTGTTCCAAATGAATTTGGTGTCAGACCTTCATCTCCTTTATTTCCCCATTTTATTCCTGTTATAAATCTACAGTATTTGATATGTATTTTTATACGAACACATACAGAATATGTGACCATGTGTGTTCAGAGTAATGGTTGTCTTGAAGGATGGTCAGTGACACCTTGATGGTGGGTGACTTATAGCTCAAACTAACAGCAGGTTTCTAATATCAAAACAGGTCAAGGACATGGCTGCTTTGCTGTGCAACTCTTAAATCATCTCCACAACCCTTTCACACAAAACAAGGTGGTGAAAAGTAGTTTGTGTTTACCTTCTCATTCCTGCTGGAAAATTAAAACCATTTCCCAAATCCAGTGCATGTGCAGATGAGTGATTGTAAAGAAAAAAGAAAAGGTGGGTTTAACAGAGCAGCTATGGAGATATTTGAGCTGAGTTGATGCAAACAGTGCGACAGTCTCCACAGACACGGTATGTGCTGGCGAAAACACAAAGAGACTTTCATTAATAGTGTCATCCCAGCTAATGTTTCAGTTTGTCTGAGCTGAATTTCTGCTGGCGCAGGGTCCTTGGACTGAGTTATTCGTAGTGTCTTTGTTTGCTCCAGTAAAAGGATGTGTGTATGTCTGTGTTTCAAAGACAAAGCAGGGAGACAGTCAGGCGTCAGACTAAAGCCTCTCCAGGAAGTTATGGACTGCATCTTCTATACCTGATCTTGACCTTTGACCTTGCACAAGTCAAACGATCCAAGACATCAGACCAGGAATATTAGTGCGTTTATAAAAAACGGTCTGGTTGATGACTGTTATTTCAAAGGACATCTCTTGCTCTCTCTCTCTCTCTCTCTCTCTCTCTCTCTCTCTCTCTCTCTCTCTCTCTCTCTCTCTCTCTCTCTCACACACACACACACACACCCACCCACACACACACCCACCCACCACACACACACACACACACACACACACACACACACACACACACACACACACACACACACACACACACACACACACACACACACACATACTGTACTGGCTTTTCTGGGTTGTGACTGGAGTGGAACCCAAGTTTTGCCTCCATCCGATGTTACTATAACCTCTGGATCTGGGACTTGAAAAGCCTTTAATAATACAAAAACTGGTTATTCTTGGAAGAATTAAAAAAAGGTTCTTAATTTGACCAATGTCAACCTTTAAAGATCTTCATCAGAGTTCATCGTACGACTAGTGGATAAGGCTCTTCTGTCTGAAAGAGAAGAGGTGCGTGAGAAAATTGAGAAAAATATCAAAGGATGACAGAAAAGTAGAGGAATGCAAGTACACTGCACTAATGTGGGGAGACAAGGCCAGTCTGGGGAGCATCTGTTTTTAGAGTCGCTAAACCTTGCAACCATCCATCCACTTCCTCCTGACCCCCTCTACTGCATCTGTCTCTGTGTCTCTATTAATTGTGTGTTGTTGCTGTCCACAGTGGGCTGTAAAGAGCCTTGTGTTCCAAACACAAACCAGGAGCTGCTCCCAGCGGACCTGGCGAAGAGGGAGCGGACACAGAGAGGCTGCCATTACTTTACAACATCCCAGGATCACTCTGGGTTGCTCTATTTCACAGCAGAAGGCTATAAAAATATGCAAGTGTTATTACAGTCAGTGCCTGAGAAATAATTTGAAGCATGTGTGTGATTGTGTGTGTGGACTGCTATTATATAAGAGCTAGCATATGCAGGGCGGGATGGGAAAAGGAGGATTGGATTTAGTTTTAGCATTCATTTATGTTTCTTTGCAGTTCAATAGGAAGGAAATCATTAGTTCATTTGAAGTGAATTATATCAGAACATTGGGAATCATTTTACGGTTGTTGGAATTCAATTATTTGAAGAAAAAACGTGTTTTCTTTCAATTTCTGGAGAGTAAAGAAGAAGCAGGAGTAAAAACATGTCCTCCTGAACCTCACGACTGTTCTCCAGGATATCGGTGGTCTCTCAGAATGACTTAATCATTTCGTCCTTGTGGCACTTCATGTTTCACTTAAAGAAAGAAAGTCAAGTGTTGTGTGAAGAATACACTTATGCTGTTACTGGGTCAGCCTTCAGTTTATAGTAAAGAACAACACATTATGACTTAAATCAATGATTATGAAGAAGGATGGAAGGAACGGAAAGTCTCTCTGCTGCTCCAAATGATCTAAACTGTAGTAACCCTGGAGACTACCGGACCTCCATTAGGCAGTATGTTAGTGTTTATCATGAGCGAGCATGTTGCAGGATTCCTCTGCTCAGTGCAAGCGTTTGCTTATGTTTTGGTTATAAATTCACTATTATGGTCAGGCTCCACCTGAGTCCGCTACTGGAAGACACCAGTATTAGACTGGTGTACTCCAAGATATACCTCCTCTCCTCCTTCTACCTCTTCTACCTCTCTTTTGTCCCCAACTGTATGCCATGCACAACGTGGATCCATGTCACCACCTGGACCCCCTGCTCCCACATTCCTCCTGTGCATATATTACTGCTGACCAAGTGATTTTGGTGCTGAGGAGGCTTCGTCCCAGGAAGGCGGCTGGACTGGATCAGGTCTCCCTGAGACTCCTTTGACCCTGAGCTGCAGAGCTGGGAGAACCTCTTCAGCATGTACTTAACCTCCCCAACCCCTGCAGTTGGGAAGGTCCCATTCATGTGGACCCCTCTGAGCTGAATAACTACAGACCAGTCAATCTTACTTCCCACGTGATGCAGACTCTGGAGTGACTGGTCCTGAAGTTCATGCATTCCCAGGTCCAGTTGGGATGGACCCACTCCAGTTGGCCTACCAGGCAGTCCTGTATCTGCTCCATCGCGCGCTCTCCTACCTGGACGTTGTGGGCTGTGCTTTTTGGGGTGCTCTTGCTCAAGGGCGACTCGGCAGTGCTCCGTAGGTGAGCTGACACCTCCGACTGTCAGCTCACACTCCGGGTGGCTGGGCAGGAGCCACCCGGAGTTCACGTAAACCTTTGCTCGTTATAATTTAATCCTTGAGGAGAAGAATAAGACACTTCAAGGAACTTTAAAATAAATCTAATTTTTTCTATTGCAAAATAATAATTCCTGTATTTGTTAACCTTAGCAACAACATAGGGTGAGGTATACCTGTGCTGTTGTACCATAATGTAATTTACCTTTAGAGCGAAGGAAGAAGAGGAGGAGGGAGGAGTTGTTGCCAGTGAGAGGCAGAGTTGTCATCAGAGAGATTGTTGCATTTCTTACCGATAACACTATCACCATCAGCCTTGTGCTTTTTGCCAATACCACTAGCACTAGGGAAGATGGAGGATCTCATTCTCCGATGCCTCTTTGAAGAACTGCAATAAACATTTCTAGGAGGAATTTTGAGCATACAGAACGCTCAGGGTGTGGCAATTGTAAAGTAGGAAGGATGTGTGATCAAACCTTTAATTCTACATCATCGCCTCATTATTCAGCCCTGATACCATTCCTGTAAATCTAAGTGAAATTGTCCTACAAGGCTCCTCCCAGTTCTACTCTAGATGAATAAAAAACTTTGTTTCAACTGTTTGTAGATTAGTTTATGGTTGAAGATTGTGTGTCTCTTAAAGGTGACAATAAAGTTTTTCCAAATCAGAACCCGTGTAAGGGTCGTTCACATGGACACAGTTTCACACTAAAACAGTCAATTTTTGTGTTTTGGCCTTCGTTTGGTGAAAAAAAGTGTTTCAGTGACCTGAAGTGCCGCCTCACATCGCAACAACTAATGTGAGTGGCCACCAGTGTAGATATGATGAATCATGACCGTAAACTTATTCTGTGGTGTCTTTAAAGCTATACTACCACCTGCTGCCTTGGAAAGCACACTACAGCAGTAATAAGTGAAGAAATAGAGTAGAGTATAACTTTATTGATCCCTCAACAACAACAAAAAATTGAACAGTGCTAACTTTCTCCAGGAAAGCAGTCAGCATCTCCACGTTAATCTCTACATGAATCCTCCCCACACGCCTTTGGAGAGTTGGAGTGAACTTCCGGTCAGCCCCCCCCTCAGCTGCTCCTGAATGTGTTGGTAGTTCAGCTGTGCTCATGCACCTCTTTGTTGCTGATGCCATCCCTCCGTAGCGCTCAAAGGGACAGAGGTCCATGAACCACACATGGATCCATTTTATTTCTTCATTCTAGCTTTGTAACAAATCTTCTTTCATCCGTTGTTGCTAAGATACCAGTTTGTACCAGAAAATCCTGATTTCTTTTCCACATCCTAACTTGCTTTCACGCTTGATATTACTATCACTACAAGAATTAATTCAAGGATGAATCAAACTGAATTCGTGGCAGTGAAATAAAAGTTTTGACTGACTGACGTGTCAAGTGCTTCCTGCTCAGGGCCAGATGTGGCCCAGCTGTGGGAGAAGTCCATGTACTGAAGAACTGCCTGTGTTATGAACTGTTATAAATAAAGACTGAGAAGAATGAATCACTTGTCTTTTTTGGGGAATACTCAGATTCAGCCTTCAAGGACCTCCAGTGATACGGACAGAAAGCGAGAGGAATTTAAAGTCATGCCTCCCATGAATCATGGCGATGGAAATTCATATTCTTTTGTAAACTCATAAAGAAAATGGATTTGAAGGCTTAGTGTGATGCTTGTTCCCATGAGTGTCTCCACAGCAAACACAAACTGAACTTCCTTCTTATATTCCTTAATCACATTATACTGCAGCGCTTTTGTCTCCATGGCATTTTCAGCTAGTGGGTGTCACACGTCTGTGTTGCATGTGTGTGTATTTGTGTGTCTAACTGGGTCAAACCCCTCTGTTGCCTCTCAGATAGTCCACTGAGAGATAAACACAGACAGATGATCTTTAATCCAGGATTGGAACTGGATCCTCTAACTCAGTTAAACACAAGTACACACACACACACACACACACACACACACACACACACACACACACACACACACACACACACACACACACACACACACACACACACACACACACACACACACACACACACACACACACACACACACACACACTCATTAAATCTACTAACCACACACCTAACCATTAAACTAACTCTAATCCCATCACCACCCATCTGAGCCCTTCAGTCAGTTGCACTGAACATGATTTTACTGCATCACCTCGTTCAGAAGTTATCTTTTCCAACCAGGTCCTAAGTGACATTCAACCTCCACTTTTATCTGTAAGCATCAGGAAGCAGAGTGCACTCATGACAGCCAGTGTGACATGGAGTAGGAATGATGGTTTGCCAAATCAGGATCAGTGTTTGGTCCATTTGTAGATCACTTGTCTTCACGTGGTTGTGTTTTCATACATATTTCCCTGATAGGTGTAGAAATGTATATAAAAACAAGAATGGTTTAGACACAGGCATTTTATATACAAATCCTGACATAGAAACATCACAACTATTGTTAAACAGGCTAAAGTGTGCATGAGTTATTCTTTTAATATGTTATTTGAACTAACCATTTCAGCGTAAGGCCCACTTATTGTAATGGAGCTGTTGATCATGTTGAAGATTCAGTTAACTCATTTGTCACAGACCCTCGTATGTTGAACATTCCTTCATAATAACGGTCAAAATTTATTACTGCAGAATGTTTGTACTACATATTTTTTAGAATTTAGACATTCTAATTTCTCCTCTTTAGATTTTGGGTAAGAAAATTCAAATATCTCTGATTCAAAAAATATATCAAAATCTGTATCATAATTGTGACAAAGTCATCATTCAAGTAGAAATGTACACAATTACTTAAAATTCAAAGAAAAAATTTGTCACATAAAAGAAGCCAGAAGACTGGCTGCTAAACATCTGACGATGTAGGATCTCAAACCGTACTCTTCTCTGAGCAGAGATAAAATGACAAGTGCCGCATCCAAACCTGTTCTTTCATTCAGGGAACATCATGCAGCGGTTAAATATGTGAAATGTTACAAATCACATATGCAGGGCATGATCAGAGGCTGCCTGAGTTCCTGAGAAGGTCAACAGGACAACTGATTTTAGTCAGTTTGTCTTTCCCTATCTTTAGTGGAAAGCTTCAATCACCCTGTGTAAACTGACCATCTGAAGATGTTTCTGAATGTCTTTACATGCAATACTAAACTTTGAGTTTTATTGTCATATGAATTCATATGAAGGGTGCATGTAACTCAGAAATGAGACAAGTTAGCACAATTTAGTCAATACCTCTAGTTTTCCTCTTGTTGAAGTAACATTGTGTCTTAATGTTGTGGAAGTTGTGTTTTTTCCAGGGAGTTCTCCTCCTGCCCGCATTTTTAATCCAGTAAAATAACGTGACACAGACCAGGCCGGCAACATGCTCCCTCAGTATGTGATCAGACATAGTGATGGAAGGAGGTGGGAGATGGTCTAGGTCAGCAGAAACAACCCTCCACCCACCCACACACACACACGCACACACTGTGACTGCTCCATCCACCTCTAAACAAGACTGACACTGCAACACAGACAAGTGTTCTTGTCACTGGAGCCTGAAATTGCCTTTCCTTCCTGCTGTTGATTGTGTTTCACACTCAGTGAAACAGGAGCTGCGACCTCATGACAGATCCCATATGTGTGTGTGTGTGTGTGTGTGTGTGTGGGTGTGTGTGTGTGTGTGTGTGTGTGTGTGTGTGTGTGTGTTTGTGTGTGTGTGTATCAAGTCTTACTCATTTGTTCAATACCAGCCGTTCTCAAAAGAGATTTGATATTCTGCCTGTGAGATTGAATTAAAGCATGGAGGAGGTGGGCTGCTCGACAGAACTTTCTGGTCAGTTAACCAGCCATCGATCTGTCTTCTTCTCCTGTTAGCGAACAGCGACAGCAAGTCCTGTGGCTGCATATTGATGCAAATGAGGTTGAATTTAAATGCTACTTAATTTCTGTTTCCTCATTAACAATATTGTCTGTGCTGAAGCACTCTGGATTTATGTCCTTTTTCTTTGAAATGTCTTACATTTAGAGAGTCAAACTGTCCAACGACAGTCATGTGTTTTATTTTAATATGATGTGTACAGGAAGGTCAGAGGTCACTGAAAATGACGGAAAAAGTGTCATTCTTCTACTTATTAGTCTGCTGGTTTGTTTCATTTGGCTTCATGTGGTCTGAAACAGGAACAGAAATTCGCACACTCAAAGGAAAAAAAAGATTCTGATCTGCAGAAACCCGAATTTTTATTGTGTAGAAAAACTGTCACCAACCATGAGCTGTCAGTTCGGATTTAAATTAAACTTGGCTCATAGGAGCAGTTAGAACTGGGCTTTTATCACAATCCACTCTCCATCAAACACACAGGTTTTAATGAAAGCTCGAAAGGGCCACGGGGCTAGAAAAAGTCCATGTGTGTGATGTGTAGCACTATCAGAATATCAAGAGGTTTTTAAAAAAAATAATTTATAAAAAATAAACATTGTTAAATATGTAACAATGGACTGAAACTTTTTGTAGATTTATGCAGGGTTTCCATGGAAGGTTAAGTGGGCATATTCCTTATTCAGACTGTGACCTCTGGTGGTTAACATGAGAATTACATTATTTAAAGACAACCACTAGGTGGCGCCAAAGTGGAGGAAATGAAATGTGTCCGGGAGAAGTTTCTACTCCAAACAGGAAACCGATGCATTGCCATGGGCAACACACAGCCCACTGATAATGAAGAGACATATGATGAACATACAGCACATGATGAGCAGCACATTATGACCATGTCTTTGGTGTTGTCTTTTAAAACCACGAGACAGTTTCAACCATCAGAGGCAGGAGAACTACATTCTCTGGACCAGAGGGTGTTTACTGTCTGTCAATACTTCACAAGTCCAAAAGTCAAAGATCAGACATTCTGTCTCTGCCTCGCCATGTGTCAGAGCCATCTGGTCTCTCTGAAAACCTATTGGGGTCTATGACTGCTCACAACACGAGAGAAGTTGCCTATTTTTGTCCATTTAATCCTTACATAAGAAGAAACATTGGGGGGGGGGGGTAAACTTACATTTAAGAGCCAGTGTCAGCGCCATCACCCGGAAGTTTGAAGTCAAATATACTGCACTGCTGGCAAAACATCAGAATCAAAAGTGAAATATCAATAACCAGTGACAAACTCACCCAGGTGGCTACGGATTTTCTCTTCCTCCTGTGCTCCCACCGACCAAACAACGCAAGGAACATAGGGCATCTGGTTTTGAAAAAGCTGCCTTCATCTCTATTGATTATATTGGCTGCTGTGAGAGGAACAAAGTTTTAATGCCAGTTTGCTATACAGAGATCATTTAAGACTCCTTCAGACTGCAGTGGATTCCTTGACAGAGCCTGAAATTCTTCATTTTGTACCGCAGGTGTCAGCCTGTCTGTACTGACAGGCACGTGTCCGTCTGGAAGAACTGACAGACCAGTAAGCCTGGTTTGGGCCAAGTGGAGGCAGCACATAAAGGAGTGATTGTCATGTCAGTGAGGCCTATATGACAGCAGAGATGGGAGGCTCGTCTGGTGTCAGACCGGTCTGGGCGGAGGCGGAGGAACTGTTTGCTGTCTTGTTTGCAAGGATCACAACAGAGTCTGTTTGTTTTGGGGAAGAAAAGTACAGGGTGACACACTTCGTCAGCTGATAGACTTCCTCATTGGGGACATCCATAAATGTGTCTTGCATCTTTGTGTTCACCACACAATGGCGGCACACAGAAAAGCTGGATATTCTGTTCATGAGCAGTGTTTTCATTTAATTTAGAGACTGCATTTTAATTGTCTGTATATATTTTCCCCATTTTTGGGATGGTGGCCAACAAGAAAAGGCTTAAAGATTACCCACGTGCCCCGGCATTGGTAGCTGAGCTTATCTCCTTAATACCTCTGGTCTGTCAAACATTTAATGCTGTGTCTCTGTTGGTCTGAAATTTCTGTCATCATGAACAGAGAAAAGATTCAGGAAATAAAAAGAGAGTCTTGTAATTGTGGGATGGAGGTTTGCTCAGTGGATGCAGGAAAAGAAAAGGTTAAATACAAATATTTAAATATAAAAATATAGAAAATGAATAACTCTTCAAATAAGCTCCACATTTGTCTTTTATTTATTGCGCTGTAACCTCATGACAAGGCAGTGAGTACTGCACAATAACAAATTGATATTAATGTAAAAGCTTTTTGTTGTCAAGCCAGTTTAAATTGGTCACACTGAGTCACACTGACTTTGCTCTCTGATTGCTTCCTCATGACATTTGCTACCTCTGTGACATTTAATAAGGACACACACTTACCAGGGTGTGTCTCTTGTTCGTGCGGTTTGGCAAATTGTCTTCAAGAAGAAGAGCGACGCTGAATCACATTGAATCTGGAACAAGGGGACCTCGGGTAATAGAAACAGCAGGAACAAAGACAAAGAACAACAACGGTGGAAGCTATCAGTGGCACCATTATTTTTTCTCCATTTCTGTTCACTTCTACTCCGTCTCACTGAAGGTTACCTTGATTTATGATTGATATCTGCAAAATAAGAGTTATTTATATTTTATATCTGTCTCTGAAAACCCTTTTATTTGTCTCTCCTGGGACGGTATTTCATTTACAACCCGGAAACACAAGAGATGAAAAAGATCAGTTGGAATCATATTTTCTCTGAAATGTAAATTCAGTTCACAAATATAACACATTCTTTTAATCTGAGATTAAGTCACTTGACAGATTACATCTGACAGATTTGGTGCTTTGCAAACAAGACTGGTGGTAAAAAATGCAGTCATTGTGTCTGAATAATGTTTACTGTCTGCTCTGCCACAAAAACACATGTTATTTTAGGTAATGTCAACGCGATAGTTGAAAATTGTCTTTTGTATGTAAATGCAATTAAGATGGACCAAAGTGGTTCATGGGCATCATTGTCCAACACTGAACCTCCCAGGAAACCGTTTCTCTTAATCCATGTCTTCCCATTAAATTTCCAGACTTTAGGAGCTGAATCCTTTCTTGTTGCTACAGATAGTTTGACACAAGTCTGGTATCCCGTCAAGAGAAGAGATGAAGTCATTCAGTAGAATGTAATAAATTAGATTTCCCTGCAACATAAATGTAAAACAGCAGTGGTTCTGAAGCATTTTGACTCGTGACCTGTGTTGTCAATTCAGTTGTTGTGCTTTAGCAATGAGTCAGAGCTTTAAACATTTTATGTACATTAAAAAAAACAAATTCTGATATACCCCTGAAGAGGTGGAAAAAGTGCTTCGTTTATCCCGTTCAAACGAGCAGCAACACCAAGTGAATAACAAACCACGCATGACAGATTGTTTATAATGCAGTGAGTCGTACGCATGGCACATACCTGGCTCTTTTACAAGTTGCCCTTTGGCGGCATTTGCGTGCGTGAGTCCTACATGAGCGTTTCTGTCGTGCCGTCAGTGATGTATTATAATAACAAGAGTTATTGTCTGAAAACTGGGTCTTGCTCTCTCATCTAGTAGCATGAATAAATGTCATGTTGATGAGGGAAAAATGTTTTACTGGGGCATTTCTGAAGGATCAGATCAAAAAGCAAAAACAGCTGCTGTTCTCTAAATGCTGCATCAGCAGAGGTAACATTTTCTTTTGTAATGCCTTCACAGGACAAAGACTTAAACTAAATATGCAGGTTTTGTCAACACGCCTGCCTTGAGATGCTCCTACAGGATCTGATTCCAGCAATAACGCCGGTGCTCTCAGGCACAGTGGCTTCATTTACCTCTCTGTGAAAATGTGACAAGGGAACTGCAAATAAATACAAGCAATGATGAAAAGAGGCTGAAGTACAAAGTTTTATTTCAACTCATTTTGACTGAAATGCGAAACAATCCACTGCCATATTATTCTGTCTGTTAGATTAGCAAAGGAACTATATCTTGTGCACAAGCATGGCGTAACATGCAAATAGAGATCCAAAGTAAAATGTGACTTTACAGTGACAGAAGTTTAATGATAACTAGGTTAGCAAATAACAAATAGTGATTTATAATAAATTGGTGCATTTTTATCCCATTAAATTATAAATATTGAATTCTGTGGTGTTGGTCTTTGCATGCTTTTGGCTACCATGCTACTATTTATCATATTTTTTGCAACACATCCAACTTGAGACAATCCTTTTTAACAGAACGGTGTTTCACAAGTGGCATTTTAACATTCACAACAACTTCCAAAACACAATGTGCAAAATTACAAAATAAATATGCCTCTCTTAACATCTTCTTCATGGTTTGCATTAAAAATGGCTCATGAAACACATTTCACATATCGACCTTGGCACCTCCCATTAATATTAAGATACGTTCTCCTTGCTGTTACCTTGAAGAAAGAAACAGCAGTGTAGAAAAAAACTTCATGCAGTGTTAGAAGGTCACTACATGTCGAGTTTGGTCTAACAAGTATGAGTTGAACAGAACCAAGGACACTCTCTGCACACAAAGAGCCGCTATGTGAAGAACAAACGTTGCTTAGTAAGACACTGCAGACAACAATTTTCATTCCAGATGAGTGGAAGCAGAGCTGTGGGGGCAGAGACTCATACTGTCGTCTCTATCCAGCCTATCATTCTCTTCTGGCTCATCTGTCCACTAATGATGGTGAGTTTTATTTCACTGCTCATTAAAAGAACATCTTTGCAGCCGGTCCAGCCATCTTTTCCTGGTTGGCGGTGGTATCCCCAGGCATTAAATTAAGGCAAATTCAAACTGACCTGTCCTCATCAGACCTGAAAACCATGAGCAGGACAGATGGGAATAAACTATTCAGGCATACTGTAAGTGCCAGCAATATGCCTTCACTCCAGATCATTTTTAGCTGTTTTGCAGCATCTTTACCTGACTGTGCCATGGATTTTTGAATGTTAACTAAAACACCGATTTAAGCACTTTTTGCAGGGATGTGCAAGGCAAATATTAAAAATAAACCTCTAATCTTATATTTTAAAATCAGACTTTTAATGTGCAAAGTGCACCTGCACTTCTCCTTCCTAATCAGGTCATGACCCTTCACATGACCACAGTAGCATGCACAGAATGTCACATGCTGACGCCACAAGATTGTTAGATTCTACACAACATGACCTTATGTCGCAGGACCTATATGGAGGTGCATGGATTTTCTTATATGAGCATTTTAGTGTACAGTGAGTTTTATTTTGGAATAAAATAGGATATAAAAGCAGACCCATCTGAACATGAGAAGATGAGATAATAGGGAGCTTGAGTGTTTCATTCTGCTAATCTCTCAGGAGATCTCCAACCCTTCTCGGCCTCCTTCTGAGGTAAGGTCAGGCTTGTCATGAGACGAGCGTTTAATTAACGCGGCCCCCTGACAGGAAAACAACAGACTGAGGCAGCAAGGAGACACTGAGCGAGGAAAAAAACAACAGTTTGATATTAAACGATGATGAAAACTAGTCCACAGGTATATTTTTTTTTAAATTATGTGACTGTTCTTTCCACAAAGGCATAACTGCAGAATAACGTGAGACCCTGTGAGTGAGGAGAACAATGCTACCTTCACTCTGATTACAAGAAATGAAGCTGGTCTTTCACAGATGGGCTCCTCTCATAAATGAAATATGTTGTCAAATTGTTAACTAGTCTGAGATGATAAAGTTTATTTTTAAGTGTGATTTCAGTGTGTTTTCACTTGGTCACAGCTGAACGAAACAACCCAGCAGTCAGATCACTGAGCTGTTTGGATGTAAATGAATGTACAGTATATCCAGATACCACCGTGCCTTCATCTAACTAATTTAAGAGATTCCCTTAAGTACTCGCTTGGCAACCTGTCTGTGCAGGAGAGTAAATTATAAAAAACGTTTTACCTTGGATGCTTTTGGAGAATTAATGTGTCTCAGTCTCTCATTTTGAGTTATAAAGTCAGGTCAGGCGTCACTTAGCAGTGGATTCAGCTGAGGCATAGTCAGTTTGTTCCTTCCATACTTTTGTGTCAAATGAGGCGCAGCAGTCGCAGCATCAGCCTTCGCCACCGACGCTCTTCTGTTGGGCAACCAATCAAAAAGCTCCTCTGGCCTGCTTCTTCTTTACTGGTTACACAAGACATTACCTTCCACTGTGCTTTGAAACTTTTTAAAGTGCACTATAATCAATAATACTGTCATTCTTTCCTTCAAATTTTGTAACAGTTGGTGGAATAATCATTATTTAATATGATGTTGTTTGTGATATTGTTTAATTGCCTATATGTTTGATTGCACATGTTGTTCATGATGGATTGTGAGCGCAAAGCGGCTCCAGCACATTAATGCTCAACTGTTTGGTTGAGTTTAATGAGTTGGTCATTCATCTCATATTAGGCAACATTAATACTCATTTATGTTTCCAAATGTTTTAAAAAATTATAGTTAATTGTAGCAGTCCATGATTTCACTTTTTAATTAACAACCGACATAAAACTAAATGCATCATATTTTTAAATTAGCGTTAATAGTAATATTTAAGAATGATTAGTTCACTATCTCTAAATAAAGGCTGGTGAAAAATGTTTTGTGTGCCATGAATTGGTGGTTTTTTTTGTATTACTTACTGCATTTCAATATTTAAACATGCATCAAAAATGCCTCGCTCACAAAGTTCATCTGCCTCAGGATTTATCTAGAATCTGTCAATCTTATGTTTTAAAAATTGATAGGCCATCTGCACACTTGTCAGTGCAAACAAGCTTCGGCTAGCCGCCCTCCAGCTGAAATCGAGCCAAAGATGGCCACCACACAGCAGAGGCTTTCACATGTATTTGTATTCCTGTGGGGCTTCGCTCTTTGTTAGAAGTCGGCCTGTTCCGCTTTGTGCTCTGTGGATCAGAGGAGTACAGATCCGTCTGTGGCTAAGTTGTCAGGCCTGGTGCTCAGATGAGGTGACAGGCTGACGACACATCCTGGCAGGATGGAAGTGAGGTAGATTACAGTTGGTCCTTCAATGGAAGTCCTCATTCTCTTGGTATTCACGGGGAAAATATGGGAATGAAAGTTGACAAACGTCTCAAATTTTCAAAAAGAAGGAATGTCTCAATCCGGAAAACAATTCAAAGAAGTAAATATAGACAAGACTCTTATTGCTTTAGTTCTGAACAATAACGAGTCGAATGACAGGCACTTCAGCGCAGCAGTCCTCCCACCACAGGGGGAGCTACATCTCTCTACACAGAGCTCTCATCGGGCCTGGGCAGCAGCTGGGTGTGTTTTCTCTTCTCTAAAATCCTGTTTAGCTCCTCAGCGAAGGAGTGGCAAAGCGGTGACGAGTTTCCAGAGTCGCTCTGCCTCAAAAGCACGTAGCTGTTGCCGTTCATCCTCCTTAGGACGCTGGGTAGGGTTGCTGACAGTCCGTTGGGGAAGTCGTGCTCGGGAGAAGGAAGTTGTGGAGTTGGCGGGAGAGGCGGGGCTGGGGGAGGAGGCTCCTTATTGGACCTTGGGTGAGCCTCACCGGGGACGATCTGGAGGAATCCTCCATCCTGGATGCCGCTGCGATGCTGCTTTGAGACTCCGTTACAGACACCGTTGCCGTTACAGTGGCTGGAGATTGTCTTCAGCTCCAGGTGGGCGGAGTTCCTGTGCGGTTTTCTACCCCTGCTGCCCCTCCTAGTGTAGGCAGCAGCTGCGGTGCGTAGTGAGTATTTCCCTCGGTCGCCCACTCGAAGGCAGACGCCCACGTAGATGAGGACCACAGTGAGGACCACGCACAGTCCTCCAAGGATGGTGATAAGCGACAGGTACATGGCCTCCATCTCCCTGGGGGAAAGCAGTTCTGAGTGGGGGAGGAGAGGGGCGACGGGTGGGGGCTGGGGATTCTTGGAGGAGGGGCGCTCCGTAGGCTCCAGTGCCCCGCTATCGAGACTGTCATGGTCTTTTCCTGGCTCCACCAATGGGGGAGCGGGCAGGTTCAGGTGGACTGTGACATTGAAGGAAACCATGGTGACCCTGATGTTGTTCTCCACAGTGTAGCAGGTGTACAGCCCACTCTGGTTCCGCCGGACCTCAATGATTAGCAGCCCATCGGTGCCGATTCTGAAGCCCGAGTTGAGGCCGTAGCCCACCAACTCGTTGCCGTCCAGAGTCCAGAGAGGCGTCGCCAGGTTGGAACTGAGCTCACACTGCAGCAGCACATCATCGCCCACCCGCACCATGCGGCTCCGTGGAACGAAGGCTGAAACACACACATCAGCACGGGGGAATTTCATTCCACTTTTGGTTTAAAGGAAAACTCAATTCACCTCAACATTCAACAAAAGTCTGCCCACTCCAATCACATAGCGTCAAATTCTTGCCATCAGAATGCACAGACAGCAGCGCAGAGAGAAGAGACGCTACTTTTTTTTTGTTGCTGTGAAACCGTGAAGTGAGAAAAGGCATTCACCTGCCTTGAATATCAAACAGACATCTCTCTAGAGATGGCAAAAAATGTGATTAAAGGGAGGAGTCGTCAATGCAATGTGCATAATTAACTTTTAAAGATGCGTTCATGCCAAATGATGACAACGATGCATCTTTTGAATCCTTCCAAACACTCTATTTCCTGTCGCACCTCCTTCATTTACTGCATGAAAAGCAACATTTTTTCTATTGTTTTTTAACGGTGGAAGTGAACAGCAGATGTCGGAGGAGGTTGCTGCGTACCGTCTTGTGTGTTGTCACATCCCGCGCTGCCCTTCTGGACATCCTGGACTAAAGTTGATCTGAAAAGATTGGAAAGAAGAAACAATTACTGCTCCTCAAATGTACCAGTGATACCAGCAACAGCACTGCTGCTACATACACTGGAGCATTTCAGTGGCGCTATATTATCCTCCATTCATATATCTTATATTAGCTATTGCATCAATAACAGCTTTGTACTGATTAATGAAATCTGTCCAGATTAATGTGTACGGTTTAAGTACACAGCTGCATGCAGTGTTTACTATCACAGCCTGCAGCAACCTGCTGCTAGTGCTTACGCAAAAGACACTGTGACAGGGTGTCGCTCTGACTCTGCAATTTAGTCAAACCAAACACACAAAAGGTCACCTGCACACACACACGCACGCACAAACATCACTCACCTGTCTGTGTGTGCCATGATGTCCACACACTGGGCTCCATTCCAGGCACAGTGAGGGTCCCTGGAAAAGATGCAGTCATAGCAGGAAGCATATCTACGACAGTTGGAGAGGGGAAGCTGCACCACGCCTGAGGGAGAGCTCACGTACACACTCATCTGAAATGGAGGGAGGATTATATTGTAGAATGTGTGTGTGTGTATGTGTGTGTGTGTGTGTGTGTGTGTGTGTGTACACGCATTTGAGTTTGTGACACGCCACCTGTTTTGGAGATATCAGAACATTGGTAACAGGTTGCTGATCTTGGAAGAGCTGCAGCTCCTCAATAATGTGCAGCTGACCCTCGACCTCAACGGCTTTATGTAACCAGCCTTCATCTGAGTGAAGCACAGAGAAGAGGAGCATTGGCATTAAAAGGAGCACACCGACACACTTCTGCTGGCCAGGTTTCAAAACAACTGTGTTTCAATTTCATGCCTTTAAGGAAGACAGTGATATTTATTCAGCTCACTATGAAGCATAAATACATTCACAAACACATGAACCTACTTATGGAAGGTTTTGTGCTACATATCCTGTTTGTTTTTTTTAATCACAGAACCCCATTTAAGATGTCTGGGTTTTTCATTCTTTCACTTGTTTCATCTGTCCAAACCATTACACTGCTTTAAAGACTATGTTCAGATGTTATTTTTTGTCTACTTTTTGAATACAGCTAAACCTCGGCTTATTTCACTATTAGGTTCCAGGAGACGGGACATAAAAACAACGTATGTTGAACTTGTCTCCAGGCTAAACCGAAAGATACCATTCACGGCTCTGTGCTGTACTTAATGAATGCATTTTCAATAATATATGGGTAATACAATTTGTATTACGCTTACAAACAATTATTAGGGGCTAATAATATATATGGTGTACCTGATTTTATGTGCTTTTAATGCTTTTCCTGTGATTTTACGATTCCAGTATTTGTGGCGGACAGACGTAAAGTTGACTAAAATGATGCAAACGTGATTTTTATTTCTCTGTGCTTTTTTTTCTTGAAAACCAATGTAACTCAAAACAACGTAAGTCGAGGTACACCTGTAGTGATTTCTGGATGGACTACGCTCAGGAATACTAGATGATATAATTACATTTTTGTGCTACAATACAAGAACATGCATTTTTATTATTTATGATGTGACAGAATGACAGTGGTTACTTGAGTAAAACCTCCTACAAGAAAAATGGAGGCCTGTCATGAATTCATACACACCTGTGCCCATGTATAACACATGGTACTGATACTCATCTAAGCCCTGGGTCCTATGTACAGCCATGTGTGTGTAGTCTATTGTCCTCTTGAACAATAAGGGTCGCCGGTCTAAAGCCTGGACCTGCTGGGACATCAGAGGATGCCTTCTGACAAAGTCCAGCACATCATCAGGCAGGGAGGTGGAAACGTTTATGTCCCTGGCCCTCAGAGAGTCAGTTATACACTGTAGTGAAAAAAAAAAAAAAAAAAAGAGAAAGAAACTACAATAAAAGATGAGCGACAAATAAGCAAGTAACAAGCAACACGGCATGAAGTAGGCTGAAGGGACACGAGAGACATTTTTGGCTCATCTGTAATAAATTTCTCTCTGAATAGACTCAGATAGTCGCAGGCAGCGAGGACGCCACAAGGCTTAGCGAGATAATCTGCGGGACGGTTTAAAGGGATCAAAAAACGAAATGCAAGATTGTGTCAGGTTAAAACTGGACTTTTCACTTGGACATGAATGAAGTCTTACGAGTTCGGCAGCTGTGTAGTGCTGATATGTGGCTGACCCAACATCTCTCTGCACCTGACTAAGGGACCAACTTTCCTTCTTGCTTTGTCCTTTTCAAACGACTTCAGCTGACTCCTCTAACAGGCTTTCATGCTCACAGATTAGTAGCTTTAATAGCAATGACAAAGTTAAGTCCCAAAATGTCAAAGTGACACTATAGTGGATAATATCAGTACTCACTAACAACGCCGTGGACCTGGCTGTCTTACTATTCACTGTCACTAAAGCTACAGGCCAGAGTTAATCTCTATTAACTAATGGCTTCATTGAGATAAGCTGTTGTGTTCTGAGCTTCATCCTTCAGGCTTCCACGCTGCTCTCCATCATTTTCCCTCCAGCTCTACTTCTCTTAATGCAGGGGTGTGACATTCATTTTCACCGAGGGCCACATCAGCATCATGGCTGTCCTCAAAGGGCCAGATTTAACTAATAAATGTAACTCACTGTAATGTAAAATAAATGCAACTACTCCTGAATGTTAAATAACTGAATTTATTACTTATTCAGGTTGCAAACATTACAGTTGCACAGAAAAAATATGTTTGTTGTTGCTTTCGCGGGCCACATTTGGACCCCGGGCCTTGAGTTTGACACATGTGTCTGAATGCATCTTTATTTCGGATCACTTTTCTGATATTTATAGATAGAGACATTTTATTTCAAGCTTTGTCACAAATTCAAGAAATTGAGAAGCAAGCAGTAAATGTGCGTGAGCATGTTTGTTTACCGTTCCGGGTCGGGGGTCAGGGATCTTTCCAGTGTACTCCTTCCACTCAGAGTCGGAGTCCTGTTTTTCCATGTAAGGTCCCTGAAAGGCCTCTTGGACTTCAAACAGAGAGAAGCGACACACTGCAGAAGCCTTCACGTTTTTCCTAGAGACAGCAGTGCACAGAGAATGAGAGAAAAACCAGAGCACCGGCCTTGAACAACAACAGCGGTAAACCTAGTGTTGCCATAGGGACAGCAGTAGATCTAAAGTAGATCAGTGCCTCACCTTGCTGACAAGACAGAGAGACAAACGGCAGAAAAGCACAGTTGGGGCGGGGGGGTTAAATCTGATTAAAAGTCATACATCTCTGAAAGGAGTGGGAGGGGGAGCGACACTGGTTGGTAGGGAGGTGTAGAGGAGCTAAGATGAAGCAGAAAACGAGCTCAAGAGGAAAAAGCGAACCATTAATATTTTATTATAATCGAATATTATCTCGATATTATTCATTGTAAAGGCGGTCCTCAACATAAGAACATTCGGATATACGCACAAACATGTGCTGGCATATCTGGCAGCGACAACTGCAGCTCCCTTTTCTGCCCCTGCCCCCACCACTGCCTTCACGCATCTCCAGAACTCATCTCCCCCTCTTGCTGTTGTTATTTGTTGTTTTCTCTGTGAGCAGGTCAGAGAGCCAGGTTGTGTACCTTAGATACTTTACTGTTTATCACGGATGATAAAGCAAAGTCTAGTGAAGACAGTGGTAGTGGTGACCAGCTCTGATAACAACTCTACCTGTGACCAACAATAACTCCTCCCACTTCCTCCTCTTCCTTCTCACTAAAGGTAAGCTACATGCTACAGTACTGTACAGTTGTTCATCAACATCAACAGCTGACTGACTGTTGTTGGATCGGCTTAAAAACTGGTCGAGAGTTCCTTGAACTGTTTTCTTCTTCTTCCCTTCAAGAATTGCAAAGAGCAAAATCTTACTGTCAACTAATCTGAATGATTCATGAGTGATGCCTAATGGTAGATACTGGAACTATACCAACTATATGAACTATATGAAATTCAATAATAATGACTTACAAAAAACTCAACTTAAAAACAGCCTCTCAGAACCAGTTGTGTTTGTAATTGTGTTTTGAGGACTACCTGGGCTTGTTCTTAAGTCTCTTTAGCGATATTTGGTATTTTCTTGAGTCAGCCATAATAAAGTCAATACCTACTGTAGCCATAGGATTCACAGGAAATCAAAACATGCAGGTGATCCAACTCATTCACACCTTATTAACAAGGGTACAATCATTTGTTCTCTTTCTTTTAAACCAGAGCCCTTTTAAGGTTCATCCAAACCCAGCAAATTCACATCAATATGGCTTAATCATATGTCTTTAATTGTGAAGTATCAAGTGTAAATAACTTAGCTGAACCATTAAAAACCCATGCATCTACAAAACAGGACACTATCTGACGTTTTTGTTCTGAATATCATTTTTAAATTTACATGAGGCTGGAATAAAAAGTAAGAGCTTCTGTGAGGAGCTCCACCCTCAACAATGAAACCTGTCCTTGTGTGGAAAGACACTTGCATGGTGTGCAGCTTGAAGTTACATCATGCTTGTAATGTTATAGTTTTTATTTAAACATGATTTGACAGTGGTCCTTCTGTTAAATTTCAATACAAAATAGCCTCTCAGTGTGACTCCTTGACTGTTATTAAGTTAATTCCAGAAGACTCAAATCTCAAGGTCTGTGACTTTCTTTTTTACCATGGAAGACTTCATTTTTAATTGGTATTCAGACCTCACACTACTGCAAACTTCTCCAACCAACTTCTTTTTTTCAATTGTTTGAAAAAAGTTTTCCTTGCTCCTTCTCTTTTATCTCGACCCTTCCTGCCTTCTTCGACAATCTCCACGTATTGATTGCTGACTTTCATCATCGCCTCACTCATTTGCATTTGCTCCCTCAAATTCCCCCATCAGTCTGACAACAGAAACTCACCACTCCAATCCAAAGATGCCGTAGAAGAGAGTGTCTTGTGGCATCGGGCCGGGCATGACAAACATGTTGCGGAGCACGTTGAAGTGGAAGTCGTACTCAGGCAAGGAGCACATCAGCCTGGCCTTGAGGAAGGATGTCCACCGTTTCTGAAGAGTTAAACGGCCTCCCCGGTCCCCCTGAGGAATGAATGAACAAGGGACAAATGGAGGAGGAGGCAGAGGGTCAAGTGAGGTAAGGCCTGGAAAAAAGACAGAGCAGACTGAACAGTGGACCCAAGGTTGAACAGAAGGGGAGTTGAATTCCCTGAAGAGCACAACAGATGGCAAAGCAAAGCTTTAATGATATGTTCAATAAGCTTACAGCCTCTTTACTGGCTCCCAATAAAAACATCTTACTGAAGTCCACAGCTCTAGAACTCTAGGAAGTCACATCATTTTGCTTTTTCATTTGTGATGCATTCAACCTGACGCAAAATATCATACAAGATAATCCGCTGTAGTCACATATTCCTCTTACATTGAGCCTCATTGAGTCTGAAACCTCAGCGACAGGCTGCTCCTCAGATCACCAGGACCTTGTTACAAATGCATTCCGTATCTTACCCCTCATCTATTACAGCACATTCTCCCATCATCAGTCCAGACTTCACTCAGCCAGGCCTGATGCAAGGCTGCACATCACCATTGTTAAGCTGCACTTACTTTACAAACCCGTGCGACCCGTGCCACCCTGCTGTGGCCGGAGGTCGTGGGCTGTTCATGGCTGCTCTCCGTGAAGAAGTAGTAGATTTTGTCATCATCGCCGGTGCTGCTGCCTAAGCTTTCCCTCACCAGAGCAGATCCCACAAAATCTGCCTCTGCGTTTGGAGGAAAAGATTAAATTATTGTTTTATTATATTTGCTTCATAGCTGTGTGAGAAGAAATTATTAAGATTTTATTAATCAATTCTATGGCACTTCATGCAGTTTTAATAAATGTGTTCTGGTGTTGGACTGACAGACTACAGACAACCTGTCAGCAAAGGAAAAACTATGCTGTCAGGCCTTAGAATCAATTCATGTGACACAAGGAATATAAATAACGCATTAAAGCTCTAATAGAGTTTGTGTTGCTACTTCAGCAGAGTAGATAATTGCTGATATGGACGTCACTACTGGTGTGAAGTACACGGGTTGGTCAGCTCACCATTTAGCCAGCGGGTTGGGGCATCTTCTGTCTTCAGTATGGGTGCAGGAGAGTTGCGGCGAATATCTGGAAAACTCCTGAACTCATACTGGGAAGCAGTAAACATCTGCTGATCTGGAGGAAAAACAGTTCATATGAGTTTCTTGAGTGTTTTAGGAAACGTCTGGAAATGACCGAGAGGTTTTTAAAGTCTTACCTACGATGAGGGCGGTGTAGCCCGTTGTGGGCCCATAAGGACATTTGTCTCTGCCCTCCTCGGGCTGAGATGACATCACAAACCTCTCTTCTTCCTGTACAGGACACAAGAGGAAGACATTTAGTTTAATGGAAAACATCATAGAAAGAAAACCACACAAGGAAAAGACCAAAGTTAAGACAACAGCTGAATATGATGAATAATATTCCAGTGCTGCATGTATTAAATGTCACTTGAAAAGCCGTAACGTATCTGCATTGACATACGATGTATGCACAGAGCGGACTGAAGGCATGAGTCCCACACACGTAAAGATGAGTGGCGTTGAACCTCTGGAGGAAGCGGATGTGATTAAAACACTCCGTCTGCAAGAAGAAGCAGAAAAAGATCGTAAGATGAGTCCCAATGAACAACAGAGATCAATAGACGTGACAAGCAGACAAACGATGGCAAGAAAGGACTGAGGGAGAAAGAATAACAAAACGTGTACCTTATTGTCTTTTCCCTTGAGCAGACATTGGCGTTTTTGCTCCAGGGAGGCTTCCCACTCAATCTAACGCACAGCACACAACATACAGTACATTAAAAGAGACAAGGATGGTTTCATCACTGGCACCAACAAATTAAATTCCACAAAAAAATACACAACAGATGAGTTGTAATTTTTACTATGTGTCTACAGTATATACTGTGTGTGTGTTTGTGTGTATGTGTGTTTGTCTACATATACACACATATACAGTATATATACATATTTACACACACAATATACATATGTACACACACATATGTACACACACACACACACACACACACACACACACACACACACACAGTAAGCATTTTCAACTAAAGCTTCAGGGTTTATTGCCACATTTCGTTGCATGTTTTCTACTTCAGTAAAGTTGACTAATCTCTTATATTTGCTTGAGGAGACACGCAGACCAAACAAAGGCATGAAATCAGTAAAATATCAACAAATATAAAAACTACTTCCTTCTGGCAATAAGACGCCGTCTGGATGGCAGCAAATGTTGTTAGACGTGAACACACCTTCACCACGTCATCACAAAGCCTGTTTTTTGAATCTTTAAGTCAACAGAAAGCTAGATGGGACTTTTCCCTTTGAACCCAGAGGACACAACATTCACAGTTTCCAAAAACTATTTGGAATTTGAACCCAGCATTCGAAATAGTGGAAAGAAGGACCGAATGTGACCTTCATTCAGTTCTGGCCCCTCATGGGCAAAAGTCTCACCAAACTCTCTGAAGCCTTTGACAATTTTATTAATGTATTTTGGTCTTTAAGCTGGTTGCAGTTGTGCAAAATGTTTGGGACAGAATGTTTTACTGTTGCACTTGTATTTGACATCCCTTAATGGCCTGTCATAACCAACCTCTTAAAGTGTAGAATGGTCTTCTCCATCTTTTGTTGCTTCTGTCCCAACATTTATGAGACATGTTGCAAAACAAACACATATTTACACAAATCAATACAACTGATGGGGTGAAACTTTTGGACTTTGTTTTCAATTGAATTGTGTGTCAAAAATAGGATTAGGATATCATCTGCTTTCTGAATGCTTTTAGAACATTCCAGGTACTGCAGAATAGCCGAGTCGTAGAAGTGGATTTATTCTGTTTCTATTTAGAGTCAGAGTTTACAGTAGGTTCTTTCTCATTTATATGTACGTTCATGCAAAACATTTGAGTCATTGCGACTACACACACCCACACAGACACACACAAATACACATGGGGTAACAGTCGAATGAATATTGTTGACTAAAAAAAAAACTGTGGAATAGTTAATGAAGCCACGGCAGAGTTACAGATGTGACAGAGGAAGAACACAATCTACCGCAACACCGACGCAAACACAACTCACAGCGAGAGCGGGCTCGGCTGAGATGTCAGAGGCGTTGAGAGCAAACACAGCCCCCCGGGCGCCGACGTAGAGACGCTCGCTGTCAGCCTCCAGCAGCATGGTGCTGTAGTTGACTGCAGCAGATTGGAAGCGCCCACAAACCTGGACACCTGAGGAAGAGGAGGACAGGAGAAAGGACTGGTTGTGCGTGAGGGAGACATTTTTCAACCTGCCTCCGTTAAAACTTGCTGGTGAAGCAGAGACTTTTATTCACCACACATGCTCCTCAGTGGATGAATGTGTGATGTGTTATCAGTTAATTTCTCATTTCAGTGAAATGTTGGGGAATGTTGAGAAATAATTTCATGTCAGTTGGAGGAATAACAATGGAGACAACCCTTTCTTTCCCCATCTGCTATTATTGCACAGAAACAGCTTGATCAATTCATAGCTCCATATAACGCCGCTGGTTTTGATTATTTATTTGTCTGTCTCTATGGGAGTTAGTCTGGATCAGACAATTCTACTGTTCATATTTTATTAATAATATTTCACAATTTCATATCTGTAGTAAAACTGGACATGTGTTATCTTCAAATGTACGAGATGCTTTGATGCTGGTGAATATGCATACATGAACCGAACTCTCTCATAGGCCTTAAAAAGATCACTAATGTGCATCAAGTCATCAGAGCTGGGCGAAGCATGAGGAGACAAGTGAGAAGTTTTTCAATCAATCCTGACAGCGTGACAATGAAGGGAGGGATAGAAATCTCTCCATCATCTGTGATGAAACATCTGTGCATAGAGCTAGATTCTCGCTCTTTCCTTCTGATGACCAGGAAATGTCTTCAGATTGAAAGGACACAGTTCCTTTTGGTGAATTTCATTCCTTTTTATCTGCACAGAAAATCTCTTTGCGTGTTTTTGGATGTTCCTTGTGTTTGGTCTAAAATAAGTCAAATTCATGATAAATGAGAAAATGGGAAGAGTGTGATGATTATAAATCGCTGCTGTATCAGATGTGATTCGAGCACAGATCATTAATCAGTAGCAATCTGATGGTCAATCACCATTTTTAAATAGCCATAAAAAGCCAGGATCTGTATATTCCTATCTATCACATGTCAGAATCTTCTGTTTGTTGCATTTTAGACAATGACAAATTGAATTAGGGAAGATAATTTACAATTATTCCACCAGGAAAGCCGTTTCCACTGATGATTTCCACAAACTTTCATGACGGCATGGGGTAATATCAGGACAGAACCCATGATTTGGACTGTAATTCAAATGTTTATATGATGTATTTTTCTGAACGCCACAAAAACTACCAAAGCAGACAGCTCTGAAATCAGCAGAATGCAAGCATAAGAATAAGAATAGCATGTGTTTTAATAACATCTAAGGCTGCATCTGTGTTTGGGTAAGATGGTGTATTCCGAAAGGAAGAAGGTTGCTGGTTTGAAAGAAAATATGATATTTATAGCTCTAATGACGACAAACTGATGTTGGACAGGTATAAAACTGGACATGTTCATCAGGTCGTCTCTTGACAACAATTTCTAGAGATGAGAAAAACAAACATAGCACGAAAAAAAAAAAAGGCAGAATAAAATCATGAAAGAAGAAAGTGTTTAACTTGTGCACAGAATACTGTGAACATTGATGTCTTTTACGACATTTCATGACGGTGCATCCAATAGCTGTGGAAACCCACAAGGGAGGGGGTGTCAGTCCACACACACACTGGGATCCACTCTGTTTGACAGGACCAGATACTAACGTGGTTCACTCATGCAAACACTCAGCATGGACAAGTGTACACACACACACAGATACACAGACGCATACAAGACATACCGTAAAGTCATTGGCCATAGCCACAAGACGAGGGAGTGTTACGTAAGCTCCAAACATACACTCTATCAGGACTTAGCTTGTGTAACCGTGACTTCACCTGTTAACACACACACACACACACACACACACACACACACACACACACACACACACACACACACACACACACACACACACACACACACACACACACACACACGTCACAAAGAGTCTCTTTGCATGCTAGAACCACAACAAGTCAACTATGTCGTCAGCAAACAGCGTTTGTCTTTCTAAGCCATCACTGAACGTCGAACAGGTTTTCCTCTCGGATGTTTTGACGGCGCTCGAGTTGCCTTTCAGCTCAGCTCCTCTTTAGACTTCCCATTCATTTCCACCTGCCGTGCTGAAGTGTGGCTATCAAGTAACGTCATCATTAAAATTCCTCTCAGCTGCCGCCAGACATGATCCACCCCGCTCACATCAGCAGCTCCCATCCCACAATGCTCCTGGGTGAACAGGTGTCTGCTTTTCCTCCCACGTATCCAGCAGTAGGAAGGGGAACATTACCTGTGCAGGATTGTCAGAACAATAACTTTTCCTGTCTGATAAGATTGTTTTACTGTGAGTGAAGAAAATCCAATACAGCTGACACAATGCCTGAGTTTGACACGTGTAATCCGAGCATCGAGGCACATAATGCCCAACAGCTGGACCCAGGAAACTCAAAACAACCTGGGCGAGAGTTTGACGCAACGGAGAGAGATTTATTAGTTGATCTGATATTTACACAACAAACATTCTGGCCTTGGCTTTCATCTTAATATGGGAAAAGCATGCTAGGTTCATTGTACAGCAAAATGAGATAAAGGGGCAGTAAGAGGAGCCCAGATGGGATTATTTACAGAGCAAACAGTCTAGGACCTCGGCTGATTCGTACAGCACATAATGTTCAGAGGCTCTATGAAGCTCAAGACGTCGGATTGTGAGGTGACTGCCATACTCACCAATTCACACCAGCATCAAGTTTATTACATCCCGCTTCAAAGCGGTGATGTATTGTAATTGTCAGTGTTCATGTGTCCATTCGTCCGTCCGTTAGTGCACCAAACATCTTCGCAACCGTTGCAGATAGAAAGATGGAACAAAAAGCACATTACTCCGGCAGCAAAGGGGTTGAAAATGAGACGATGGCCTTGCGAAAACTAGGTAAAGGTCAAATTTCAACTTTTGTACACTCAGGAACCGGATAAGATAGAAAGATGAGTGAGAAGGCCAGTGTGAGTAAGACTATAGATCAAAGATAGTGCTTTGATCAGCGACAGTAGGTCAGAGCATTAGCTTGGATCTTTGACCTATGCAAGTAGGTCAGAGTAAAATTTTGAATTAAGGGGTGTCGCGGGATGTTGCAGTCTCTGACTGCCTTGTTTGAATTCATTCCACATCATTTGTCTTCTTCATAGGAAGTAATGCTGCAATGAGGAAACACAGGTGTGTGTGTAGGTGATGTAACTACGCTAAAGGTTTAACGGCTTTGAATTTAGGTTGCTAAGAAACATATATTTCAAAGATTAGTGGAAAATTTGCACATTGAAATCTCCTCATTAGGAGAACAGAAACATAGATTGGAAACAACGAGCATGGAGTAGTCCTGATCCTCCACCACAGCAGCTGAATAAAGATGTAAAAGAGTTACCTATCCTGTCCCTGTTGATTACAATTCTTATTTGCTGCATATCTGAGAGAATGTTTCAATTTTCAAAATGAGAACTAAAAAAGAAAATTGTTTTTTTGCTTTTTTAAAAAAAATCACTGACAATATCAAAAAGAATATTTCCACAACCACAACATGGAAAATTGTGCTGATAAAGTTTTATGAACAACATCATCTGAGACCATCTGACCCCACCCACTATATGCTAAAATTCAAATTGTAACCATGGAAACAATGGCAACACCAACAACAAAAGTCCCTAAACAGCAAGACACCTCCACTACTTGGCTGTAGTGTGTTTAATGGAAGGAAAGGAAAACCTGACATTGTTTGAACCCCCCCCCCCCATCCTCATTTTGTTTCTAGCGGAGGATTGAAAGAGAAAACAAGAGTGAATGAGGAGGAATAGAAAGTTAATGGAACTGAAAGGATAAATTAAAAGTAAAGGTAGAGTGATAGTAGCGGAGGAGGAGTGGATGAGAAACCGACAGAGCTGCAGGAGAAGAGATGAATCATCCAGGAGGACCTGTGGACTCACTGACGGTTTACAGAAACGGAGAAAAGGCGTCAACAAAAAGGTCTAATAGTGAGTGGAGTAACGGGGGGAAGGAGGGGTGGGTGGGTAGGTGATGTATTGTGAGAAAGACAACTGTTTACAAGAACAGGGGGAGGACGTCCCACACAAAGGCCTCATAAAGTCAACTTGGCCACAAGTCAAAGTGTGGATGTGAGAAAATCTCTCTCACACACTGTGCATCAACAAATGAATTCCAGGATCAGATAACAGCTTTAATGGAGTTACACACACAGCTGCCCACTCACGCACGAGAGAGAAACACTGTATATGGCAGTCTTGCGCCACACTACAACAGTTGTCATGGTTACTGGGTTTCTCAACTACCTGCGCTGGTGTTAGCCTCCCTGAATGCTCTGCGGGGATCTAGAAGCGAGCTTTTCGTGTCTGTATCACCTCGGGCTGCATGCCATCACTCACAGATAAATGAATAATAATCACAGTCCAGTTTAAAAAACAAAACACAACTACGAAATGATGGCAAATGTGAGACTGAAGAGGAAGAGTCGGGGGGGTGGGGGGTGGAATGTAAAGCAACCCTGAATGCAGCATCTGCAATACTAGAGAAACAAATAAATCATTTCTTCTTCTCAGTTTAAAAAATACCTCCTAAACCACAACATTTAATGTAATTATATTGCACTGAACTGAATTTTTATTCATCATAATTTTATTTTAAACATTTGAGGGTCAAATTCTATTCAAAAACTACTGGCGTGATGTGAAGGACGGTGCTTTAATGAACACGTTTCCATTCTAGTCTGGCTGATAACCGACAGCGCTTTAAGCCAGCATTCACCCATTCACACAAACCATCTTACATCTACGGGGCTGAGGATCGACCCACCGTGACTCTGAGAAGTTCTTCCTCCTCAGCCAAAGCGGCTCCAACGAAAGATCTCTCTGGATGCACATATTGATTCAATGATCAATAACCCAGCTTCATTGTGAAACATAGATAAGCATTTATTATGAAATTCCCACGGCATGTCACAATAGTGAGGAATAAAAAGACAGCGACGATGTACACCCCTCCCCTACCCCCCTCCCCCTCAGAGGATGATGGCTCTGATTCAACGTTGTTAGACTGCAAAAGTTGCAAACAGATGGAATTCCATCTGTGCTATCCTGTTGGAATCTGAAGTGATTTAAAGCAACTGTGATTAAAATATACAGTATATACAGTTTATAAATAATAAATGCACTTCTGTAATAATGAGAAATGAGAATATGAAAGGCTTGTTGAATTTTAAACTAATTAATGAGATGTAAAACAAACCAAATAATATTCCCTAGAACATTTGCTTTGTTTCTGATCTTTGTCAGGAAATATTCATTATTAGTGTTTGTGTGTTACTGAGATCCAGTTAAAGGAAACGTGGTTGAAGTTAGTTTAAGTTTAGCAGCCTCTTCTGTAACCGATTTATGGATCAGAGAATCAATAGAACATGAACACGACGTTACCAAACACAAACACTTTAAAACAAACTCCACTGTGTGTGTGTGTGTGTGTGTGTGTGCGTGCATGCTTACCGCTGCTCAGCACTGTGATTCGTGGCGTCACATCCAGGTCCAGCGGCGTTTGGAACGGGTAGCCGGCTGCAGCGACCACACAGCAGCTCAGCAGCAGGAGCTGCACCGCCGAGGACGGAGCTCTCTCCATCTCCTCCAGGCGTCTCATGGAACACACACTCTCCAGCACAGCTGCACACGCATGCAGGGGCACTCACACAAGCATGTTCACCCTATGAATCACACACACACACACACACACACTCCTGCACAGAAAGGCACTCTGACAAACGCTGGCAGGCAGAAAGACAGCCGCTTTCGCCCGCGGTGTGGAAAGAACTGAAAAAAACAAACAAACCAGACAAAATCATCAGTGTTAGCTGTCATTTCAACAGCAGAGCAGACAGATAATGATGTGACTGTGGGGACATGTCATCTTAAAACGACACAGAAGTTCAAAATGATGGCAAAGTTGAGTGGAACACTTCCAACACATGAAACAAACTAATTTCTCAATGATGTCCACAGAGATGTTCGCTCTACAAATATCAGAGGCTCTGGTGGATCAATTATTGGTTCACTGTGCTGCAAAGTCCAGCACGGGGAGGGGGGCAACAACAGCCGAGTCTAAACACGTCCAAAAAAATACCATCGACCACAAGAGACCGTAAATCAGAGATGTGTGCATCACGGGCAAAGACACGAGGATGAAACGGTGATGTGAAGTGAAGCAGACGGATGCGGTCTGACGCCGGTTCAGACGTACCTGAGAGGAGCCGGATCCACCGGAGGACGGAGAGAGCAATATGATCGTCTCTAAGATGTGCTTATGTGTGTGTGTGTGTGGGGGGGGGCTGTGAATACCAATGTTTCTCCAGCAGAACAAGACTCTGCTTTTGGGAGGAGTGAAGGGAGAGGAGGGGAGAGAAAGGAGAGAGAGACAGTGTGTGTGTGTGTGTGTGTGTGTGTGTGTGTGTGTGTGTGTGTGTGTGTGTGTGTGTGTGTGTGTGTGTGTGTGTGTGCATGCGCGCCGAGTCCCAACATCCAGGTTTCTTTGGAAAGAAAACTGGATGTTGGGACTACAAGACTACATATATGTAGACTCACAGTTAAAATGTGGACGTGTCCTGCTGGTTTTTAAATTATATTTAAGAATGTCCCTATAGGTGTGGCGATCCATCTGTTCTCTGCTGTTTGCAGATTTTTCAGATTTAGACATCGCTTCTTCATTTTGTGGTCATTCCCTGTTTGATTGGACATGAAGACATGAAAACTACAGCAGGTTCAGAAGAACTCTACACACGTTAGCAATCCTGAAGTGAAGTGACTTTTGAAGCGCCCGACTCTGAAATCACACCTTTGGAAAAGTTTTTAATAAAAGTATTCCTGATGGCAAATTGATTACTTTGACATTCAGTACATTTGGTATAAAAGTCAACAAGAACTGTCACTGATTGAATTCTTGTCTCTGCAAAACTGATGGCTAGAAGTCAATCTAAACGCACGGGCAGTGCAACGCAAAGCCTTTTTATGGACGTCCAGAGGTGAAGCAATAAACTTGCAAAACACACTGAAAACAAAGCTGTCTGATAACTTCTTGGAATAAAGCTTCTTGGGAAATCCCACTACTTCACTGGTGATAACTTTTTACAGGTAATTACAGCTCCATCCTGCTCACTAGGCTTTAGAGACGCCAATTATGTCAGTCGTGCATTCTCTGTCAGGATGTGCTGCCTCTCCTGAGGCCTGTCAAACACTGACGAGGTGTCAAGTGCCCCCATCAGCCTAATATAAGCTCCTGTTAAAAGGTGGCAGAGGAGATGCACTGAGGGGCTCTTTAGAAGTCATTTATCTGACTCACGCACACCGAAGCCTTCAAACGGGCTGACAGGGTCTTGGCCCTTTCAGTCCCAGTCTGTCAGTCACAAACGGTCTTCATGTGGTCTTCTTCCAAGAGGAAGGGGAAGGATATCAAGATGGAAAAGTGTCACCAAGGGAAAGACAGCAAACCAAAGAGTGAAGAGACAGCATGATGTTCATGATTCCTTGTCTTCTAAAATTGATCACTCTATCAATGCAGACACTATCAGTTGTATTTTCTGCACTATAAGGCGCACTGGACAAAAAGGAACACCTTCAATGAATGGCCTGTTTTAAAGCTTTTTTCATATATAAGGCACACTGGATTATAATGCACTATGTTGGCTTTTGAGAAAATTAAAGGCTTTTAGGTAGGGCTTATACTGCAGAAAATACTTTAATTGGCCACTGGGCACAAGAGTCCAAACTTTTAGAGAGTGTAAGACATGAAAATGAGGCTGACACCAGGACTCTGCCTCCCACGGCCTACCACTTCTGATCTGTCTTCCTCCCGATCCCTCTGCCAGCCCTCAGTGTCCCATGACATTCATTCACCAAAATGGATTTTATCAGGCAATTATAAAGTATGTGTACACCTGCCTGAGCAGGGAGAATGGAGCAATGCAGTGAAGGCTCCATCAACACCAAACAACAACCATCCCCAAGGATTCCAAACCCTGTATTTGAGTGACTAATGGTAGAAAAGATTACAGTCAAAGCCATTGAGTTGAGCGCCTACTGAGACACACTGCCTCAAATCACTCTTGTCTGACAGACACAAAAGGAATCTGACAGAACTGAACTCTGTTTGTTCTGTCTGTTTACTCCCATACACACTAGATGAATGCAGCATCTCTAAAACTGACAGTTCAGACTGGAGTTATTCTGGAAATATAACAAAAGAGACAAAAAAAAAGCAAAACTGTATGGTCAGTGTGTTAGCGGCTTGCTGCTAATAACCATCTATAAAAGTGCTGACAACAACCTCAGTGTGTTTAACAGAATCCATTCTTTGGCGAGACTTCTCTTGGTTTGGTCCAAATATAGAAATGTTTTAAAGTCTAAAGTTCATAGTTTGGCAGTCGACAGAGGAGATTAGACTGACAAAGCACAAACAATGTCAACAGGATGTTAAAAGCTAATTCAGGCATGAATTAAATGGATTTTTCATGGAATCTACCTCAACATGTGAGGAGGAGGTGCAGTGGACAAATCTGTCTTCCAGCACACCCAGACGCTGCATTAGGTGTCCCACCCCCAGAATATGACACCTCCATCATGAAGTGCTGCTCAAATAATTTACAATCAGACTATAACTTTATTAGTTTTACATCAAACTACATTTTCCATCCAGCTCAGGAGCTTTTGATGATTTCTTTGACTCCTGATTGAACCTGCAGTTTCAGCTCCCGATTGTTCTCAGTCACAAGTCTGCACGGTTTCTTTTGTTGTTGTTTTTTAAATTTTCTGTTCCATGACATCACCAGATCCAGACTAGCTCATACTTTAATGTGTGATAGATGCTTGGATGTCATCACAGGATTGTGAAGCAAAATTATGTGCGTGATCCAGTAGAGTTCAGTCCATACAGCTGGACATGCATCTCTTTTTGGCTCTACCTCATAAATAAAGACGATGATTGTGATCAGCATCTTGGCCTCCACTTCTCCAAAGACGTCATCAAAATCTGTCCAAAACGTCTTTAGTGATTCCACAAACAAACAAACGACCCCTTCTTGGTGAAGGTGGTACTAGTGTTTTTGTGACGTGACGTCACAGACTGTGACAGACTGTGTTCCATGACATCACGGACTGTGACGTCACGTTCTCATGGTAGCTCCATTTGGACTGAGCTGAATCTCACTGACAGGCCGAGATATAAACAAAACTAAAAAGGTCATTATAAAAGTAGACAGAACCAACTGTTAAATTAGACTTGCGGTGAAAACTCACTAACTATATAAAATGGTGGAAAATTAAAATAAATAAATAAGTTATTATTATTTTAAAAAAATATTTATGAAACAAAACCGGACTGGACCGGACAAAAAAATAAAAAAATAAAAAAAATAAAATACAATTATTCCCACGTTCCCGGTCGGCGGACTGACATCCAGCCACCGACACGGACCGGGTCCACACACACCGACACGGACCGGGTCCACACACACCGACACGGACCGGGTCCACACACACCGACACGGACACGCAGCTACTGACACGTCAGGAAACGACAGAGCAGGGATTCACTCCACGTTTTTAAAATGTTCCACGAAACAAGTTGGACTGTTCACAAGACTACAGCAGAATGTCCGCAAAACAGATGGACTAAATAAGGCCACCAGGCAGCCATGGTGTTCAAAGCAGTCCCACTCCACACACACCAACACCAGTGAACTACTTAGTTACTACACCGGTGGAAGTATGTCAGGTCCACTACAGGTACATCCAGTGATCTCCGTGTAACGTTCAGTGTGTTTTACCTGAAACACGTCACGTCACCAATTCCACGCAGAGATGGACGCGGAGCTCCAGATGAGACTTAAAACCCGGGGACTCTGTTGAACACACCACAGCCCGTCCTCCACGCAGTACCCACGAACAGGTGGCCCGCCCGCCAGTGACGTCACCCCCACCCCCTAAACAGGTGTCAATATTTAACCGATTCTGATTGGCTGTTGATTGATTGCGTTTCAGCGACGAGTCCAAGCCAAAAGAAAACAGCACGAACGCGACTTGGCGGCCCCACGCTGACACCTAGTGGAGACGGGTGGAATTACACGTACGATGTCTATCTATCTATCTATCTATCTATCTATCTATCTATCTATCTATCTATCTATCTATCTATCTATCTATCTATCTATCTATCTATCTATCTATCTATCTATCTATCTATCTATCTATCTATCTATCTATCTATCTATCTATCTATCTATCGATCTATCTATCTATCTATCTATCTATCTATCTATCTATCTATCTATCTATCTATCTATCTATCTATCTATCTATCTATCTATCTATCTATCTATCTATCTATCTACCCAAATACCTTCCTACCTATCTATGTAATATTCCATTCTGTATTTCTTGATTGGATGTGATTTGTTGATTTGTGTTGACGCAGGTCTCACATCCCAGTAAATGTGGATGTTATGTAGACAGGGACTCAACACTTAATGAAATGCCACAGCAGAAAAATGTGCCCATTATTCTCTCCGAGATACACAAACCAAATGAAATAAAAGGCTCAGAAGGGATTTAGTTGGGGTAAATATCAGTAAATTACAAGATAAAAGTACTGTAATGATCACTACTTTGTTTGTGTTCATCACACTTCTCATTTAGACACAAGAGGCTCATGCTAATGTGCAGAGATCAATGAGGTTTGTGATCAGATGGGCAAAAACAACAGCTATCTATCAATCTGAGTAGGATTTTATTTCATTTTAACAGAACCTGTAATCTATTATAAATGTATGCATCAATTATGGATGTGAGCATTAATGTTGAATCCATTCTTTTATCTCAACTACTTATTGCAATTCAGCAGAGCTTTGTGAAGCCTTGGCGCTGTGGTTTAAATATTTAGCTGTAGTAAACCCATAATGCAAGAGAACAGTTTCAATGAGGAGAGACAGCACTGCTGGAGATGATGCTTCAAAAGATTTGCGTCTTTCATTGTAACGTCATGAACTGATAGATTGCCTGCCTTTAAGTAACATCTCAGACCTGTCGTCTAACATTCCAATTACAAATTGTTTTTACATTTTTGGACTCCAGATCTAAATGATCTGGTAATTGAGGAAGCAGATATACAAGCTAAGATGTTGAATGTGACATATATCACAATGCAATACATGCATATATTATATAACTAAACTCCAGCCTGTCTATCTGCAGGGTCACGACTTCTTCTTCACAATAAAATATATTGCTATTGGAATAATTTCAATGAAACTTTCTTTTTTTCCTTAATGGACGAATGAAGGGAAATTCTTTACATTTCCTATATTTTAAATCTGTTGTAAAACTGAAGGATGAATTTTCATTATTTCTAGTGAAGGCACTAGTGGGTTTCAGAGAATATTTTTTTCCATTGTACAGTCCCGTGTGAAGTAACACCTCATAAAAATCTTTATTTCATCTATGAAGCGCAGCAGTACCGTTCACCTCCAGACTCGGGGGATGTTTGGTATGACAGATAAATCTGTTCTGAAAACACAGTCACAAACTGTCACTTCAACTCTGTCATTTGTTTTTCTTGCGAGATGGAGCTCCTAAGATTATAATCAAGTCATATCATCAACATAAATTCATTAACAGTTCCAGGAGCGTCAGCTACCATTATTCCCTTGTGAGATTATAATATTTTACCTGCAGGTAAGTTAAACTTTGAATTTTAATTGTTAATTTTTTTGCCACAATCTGGTGAACTTGTGCTTTTTAGGTTTATGATCATTACATTTCCAGTCATTACTTCCTCTTGAGGCAGTAAAGCAAAAGACAAATGAAATTTTTCTTTTTTTTATAGTTTTACGTGCTCACTCACCTAAGACACAGCATACTGTAATCTCCAACCCTATCAAGAAGCACAGAAAAGTGGACTCCAATTTATCAAAATGACAAAATTTGCTTTCATTTTAATTGAACATGAGTGAAGTTTCAGTCCAAAATCTTCTACAAAAAAATCTTTGTCTGATTTATCCTTGAAACTCCCTTGTGTTTGTCTCCATATTTAATTCATTTAATTTTGACATATGTAACTTGGTCTGTTATGCACATTCATGTTTTACTAAATTATAATGGGAGGTAACTGTTTATGATAAACTCCGAAGAAGTATTATCAAATGCATTGGTTCAATCATTTTGCTGAGTACCCTGTGATTGATATCGAATCATTTCCAAATCAAACAAAATGTAAAAAAAATGTAAAAATAAAAATAGTGCTATTCAATTTTTTCATTTTCAGGTTATTATTGTTTCTACTCACTGGAAGTCTTTCTCACTTTGTATTACTTATATTATGTGCTTAATTCATTTTTGTCCTGTTTCCACATCAGATGCTTCTGTAGGTTTTAACTTTGCTGCAGCAACTTTGACGGAGTTGTTTTCACCTCCTGCCCAGCAGGGGGCAGTAGATGTTAGGTATAAAACATGTTTGGAGACACATTCAGTACAAAGTATTTTATTGTGAATCTTTGAAATACTACAGTACATATGTGGTTATATTTCTGACATGAGGATTAAAAAAATAACAAAAATAAATACATCTGCAATGACAGACGGGTAATGAGGAATTTTGGGAGCTCGTTTAGGTTTTTTGATTTGTCTGATTCTACAATACAGTGTTCTCTTACTCCTAACTACAAAACATCAAGTTTTATTCTTGCCTTCTTACATTATCATATTGTCATGGAATGCTGTTATAAAATTTTAAAATTCATATTATGTGACATTTCCTTCTTTGTCAAAAAGTTTTTATAACAATATAATCGCTACTGTAATATTTAACTACTCAGTGTGACAGAAATACATGTATACTCACTATTCATGACATCTTAACAACATGCCATGGCGTGATAGAAGACTGACTATCCGGGTATCACAGAACAGAATGATCAATCAAAAGCTTCATCAATGATTTTCCAACTATTACTTGTTTTGTATTTGTTTGGCCAGAACAGGGATGGTCTCAAATGAAACTTTAGACCTCCACTTCCAGTTATACAGAGGCATAGTCACAAAACAAAGATCACGAGCATCAAGATCCCAGAGGTTGTCATGGTAAAAGACAAAAACAAAACCCGTTATCATCTGCTGGTTGACTCCATGAGATCTAGAGCTTTGAGTGTGTTAGAAAATAACCAACAGCCCAGAAAACAGGTTTTAAAAAACAATTCAAAAGGTGTAAAAATCACTTTCTAGCAATAAAAATACTGCCTGTTCCATTTACGTACTGACATCTGAGTTTCTGCCAGCTGAGAAATCCATTAAAAAAAAACATACAGAGTGGAATAAAAGACAAAGAAAGCCAATAGTGTCTGTAGTACACAGTACGACACGTTATGTAAAATGAGTGAGGGAGAATTCTTCTGCTGAAGATGCAGGAAAAAAGTGCCAGAAAAAGTTGATCCTTCATATTGTTTGCTCAGTCCTCATCTCTCCAGTTCAGCAGTGTTCTCTTCTCCGGTCCGTTAAAGCCGGCTTTTCTGTGTTAGGTCTGTGGCAGACTGGAATGTGCAGGGCTCTCCATGTTCTAAGCCAAGGATCTATGTCTTGGTTTTATTCTGGGATAGAGCTGTTCCAGAGAAAAGAAAAAGACTTATCACCAGAGCACATTTAAACATAAATGTTTCTACTTTCACAAACTTTCACTTATGCCTCACCCCAAGGAGGTTGCGAGGAATGTAGCCCTCTGCGTCACCCATACGTGACCACCACCAATCAATCTCGTCCTCGTCTTCCCTCCGGATGACAGTCATCGAGTCTCCCTCGTGGAATGACAGCTCATCAGGGTTTTCACCGCTGTAGTCCCAGAGGCTGTAGACCACCCCCCTGTTCATGATGCCCATCTTTTCTTGAACACCTGAGGACGGACAGATTTAAAGAATAATCAGTTACTTGTAGGAAATGTTGTCACAGGACAAATATTAGTCTTCACATTTAGCAAAAAACAAGAACTTTCACTGACCATAGAGGAACTGAGAGCACTGGGTGTAGCCTTCCTCCATCTCTTCACATTTATCAGCAGCTGTTTGCATGTCACTGTAAGTCATAGCAAACACCGCTGCACCAGACTCTACCAGGAATTTGCACACTTGCACGTTGTTGCAGGATGCAGCACAGTGAAGAGGCGTCCTACGTTACGGAAGAAAAGAGAGACAAGAACAGCAGAAAAAGGGGGACGGAAATGAGAAGTTTGGAAATAAACATGAACTTTCTTTAAAATATTACATTTTCTGATGTTAACTAACTACTAAACTGAAATCAGATCTGTAATCTCATTTTAACATCAGACGTCTGTCTGAGGCTCATATACAAGAATTCTGAATGAACTCACTCATGTGAATATAAACCTACCAGCCGTCGCTGTCAGCAGCATTGACGTTAACCCCGAACTGAACCAGGAACTTGACGATCTCTGTGTGTCCAGCACAGACAGCGTTGTGTAGCGCAGTGATGCCTTCATCATTTGGTTGACTGGGATCCTCCACCTGTGATTGCGAGAAAAAGGAAGAAATAGAATTATTAATTTATGATTTTCCAAACTTCTGTGACACGGCGTTAGCTAAAAAGAACAATTGAAAGGTAGTAGAATAGCTCACTTCATAGATGATTCTCTGAACCAGATCAAACTCCCCCTCCAGAGACGAGTCCAGCAGCAGGGCCAGCGGGTTGAACTTCACTCTCATGCTGTGATCGATGCGTTCAGATCCAGCCTTGCGCAAGTTGGTCCTCTTTCCCTAAAGACACGACCATGATTGAAATTCAGCCACTAAAACACAGGTGAGAAATGTGCGTCCAGGAGGTGAAGCATTAGCGGTAGACATGTTCACTCTGTTGCACTGAGACTGGACTGAGAGCAGCGGAAGCATTTGTTTCCTAGCTCTAAGAACATCGCTAATCCTGTTTATTAACCCCAACTATGACAAGCACATTCTTTTCACTAAAACCTTGATTATGCAACCAGTTGAGTTTTAAATGGACGCAACAAAAATGGAGGCAGAGAAAAAACAGGTCTTAAATTTGATCTGAGCTTTGGCTTAAAACCCTTCACCCCACCATAAAATACATTTCAAGGGTTTGACTAAGAGCTTAAAGACATCAACATGTAAAATGGTGTTTATTTTCAACACAGAATGTTCTTTAATTAGTTTGGGGGGGGGGGGGGGGATGAGCATCCGCTTAGTGTAAGCAGAATGCGTCCCATTTTCCTCACAAACAATAGAAGAACAGTATTTCTGTAGGGATTATCTGATTATATAACATCAGACCAGGCTATTACCAGTAGACCATTAAAAAGATGAAAGTATACCAACTGTTACTCATGACCTGCCCCCGTGGAATGAACAAACAAGCATGTGACGGGATTTAAAGTTACACATAGCACTAAAGTAAACATGGGAAGACAATATTGTGGACTAAGTAAGAAGCCACACAGCTGAGTGGCTCGTTTCATCGTGTTTCAGGACGGTGATGCGTACCGGTGGCAGAGTGACCTGGCCAGTCACCTCAGGAGCCTTCATGTTGAAGGTGTCCTCTCCCAAGCCGTCCTCTGTTCCACTGGGGTATGGAGGTGGTGGGTATGGTGGGAACTCCTCCAGGAACCCTTCTGGAGGCGGAGGGGGCAGATTTGGCACCATTTCCTCCATGCCAGCAGGGGGCGGTGGTGGGAAAAGAGCTTCATCTAGCTTAGGAGCTGGATGAGATGGGGGAGGAGGGGGGATAATATGATCCCTCTCTGGGATGGTTGACGGTGGATCGGTCTGTTCAGCAGGGGCAGGACCAGGGACATTAACACCTGGAGTGTAAGATTGATTCAGTCCTTCCTCTGGAGTCTGTCCCGTCTCTGCTGGATGCGTTTCTGCCACGTACAAAGCGCTTGGATCAAGTGGCCCCACAGACTCGTCCGGAACCTTCTCTGTTTCACTAGCATAGGTGGGAGTGGTTGGTGTAGTCACAGTGGTCTCCATAGCTGCCAGTGTGGTCTTCTGGTAGAGGAGTTTCTGGATGTTGGGCCCTGCTGGACCCTCTGCTTCAGTGATGGAGCCGCGTTTCTTCAGGGGTCTTGGGGCATTGTAGAACTTCTTTCTCAGGGCTTCCAGTTCACTGTCGCTCTGATGCCTGAAGGAGTTGGAAATAAATGGAAGCAGCTTGGTGGGGCTGAGGGGCCGGGGGATCCGCTCCGTCTCTGGTTGAGGGCCCTCAGTTGGGCTGGGACCCATGTTGCTGGCTCCACTGTGATCTACCTCACATTCTGGGACTGGGGAGCGGTGTTCCAGGTAAGGGTTTTCTGGCAGCAGGGAGCCTCCACTGGGAATGACTGGTTTACCGTACACTGGAAACAAAAAAGAAAGCAGCGTTCAGACTAATCTGTAGAGGTAAGGACACCACAACCACATTCATTCACTTACTAACACTTTCTTCACTTGATATCTGAACTACAGTAATCCCTCGTTACTCACGGTTAATGTATTACAAAAAACAAAATTCCGTGATGTAGTGACGAACTATTTTATTATTTACGTTAATTTAAACGTCTATGAACCCTCCCCATTCTGATATTAAACCACCTTTTATCTGTATTTCCTTTTCCCACACTCTTATCGACTGTTTAAAACATTCCTTGAGTCTCCGTGAACATATTTGGTGGATGGACGAACACATAAACAGTGACAATTACAATACATCACCGCTTCGCGGGATGTGATAAAAAGTATATGAACCCTTTGGGATTACTTGGATTTCTGCACAAATTGGTCATAAAATTTATGACACAGTTTTAATTAATGTCGAAACAAAAAAAAAACCCAACATGCTTTTATTAAACACAACATGTAAACATTCACCACTCCCCATTCTGTTGTTGATTTACTTCTACGCTTTGGGTCATTGCCCGGTTGCATCACTCGTCCTATTGAGCTTCAGCTGGTGAACAGATGTTCTTAAGTTTTCCTGCAAAATGTCTTGATAAACTTGGGAATTCTTTTTTCCATCAATGATGGCAATCTGTCCAACCCCTGGAGCAGCAACGCAGCTCCCAACCATGATGCTCCCTCCACCATATTTCACAGTTGGTGTGATATTTTGATGATGGTGTGCTGTGCTTATTTTTCTCCACACGTTGGGTTGGGTGTTACTTCCAAAGAACTGAATTTTGATTTCACCTGTCTACAGAATATTTTTCCAGCAGTGCTGTGGAACATACAGGTGCTCTTTCGCAAACTTCAAATGTTGAGCGACATGTTTTTTGAACAGCTGCGGCTTCCTCCGTGGTGTCCATCCTCTTGTTCTCCTTTCTTGTTTAACATTTAATGTATTGCAGATGCAAACAGACGTTTACATCTGCCAGAGATTTTTATATATTCTGAGATGACACTCTAGGACTCATCTTCACCTTATTCATCGTTCTGTGCCGTGTTCTTGCAATGGTCTTTACAGGATTGAGGAAATCATTAGAGTAAGGGGTTCACATACTCTTTTTACACCCTACACTGTGGATGTTTAAAGGTTGTGGTCAATAAAAACATGAAAATATGTTTTGTGTGGTATTAGTTTAAGCAGACTGTTTTTGTCTATTGTCATGACTTAAATGAAGATCAGAAAACATTTTATGACCAATTTATGCAGAACTCGTAGTCACTCTTTGTCACATTCTTTTTCTTGCAACTGCAAACTTCATTTAATGAATGTGTTTAGAAGGCCAAGTAAAAGACAGCAGCTCTCTTCTGGAGCTGCTGTTCTTGTCAGAGCTGTGGGTGTAATCTGTACCACTGTCCATAACATCCAGAGAGCCAAAGAGGAATCCCCAAGTTTAGCTGTGAAATCTCAGTAATGCAGTTCCGTCGCTAAAATGTGTGACAATGCAAAAAGGATTTTCTTACCACTGACAAATCCATTGGAGCGGTTCTGGGACCTGTTGAGGGCGCTCTGTGGACCGGGCTGGAAGGGCTTCCCTGCGCCCGCCTGCTGTGTGTACATGGAGTAAATGGAGCTGGCCGCTAAGGTCTGGGGTTTACTTAGGCTGGAGTCTTTGGAGGAGGGCAGCTCCGGGGTGAAGGGTCGTACAGTGGCCGCAGGTGGAGTGTCCTGTTTGGGGGGTAGGGGGAGTGTTTGGCTCTGTGAGGGTGGGAGTGGGCTGTGACCCCGGACAGCCTGGGGCTGCTGGCTGTGAGGTTTGGCTTTAGGGAAGGTGCCTGCATTGAGGCTTGGTTTGCCATAAGGAATGATACCAGATCCTTTGGGTTTGATGGGCACAGGAGGAGGCACTTTGACTGGAACCTTGAGAGCAGACTGACAGATGAAATAAGAGACAGAGAGAAAATTAAACCTGGGACTGCATTCGTGAGGGTAAAAGGAAATCTGACATGTGTTTGTTGCCCCTTACCTGAGTGTCCCTAACCAGGTCATCGCTGCTCTGGTTTTTACGTAGGGAGGTGGTGGGAGCCTCTGTTGGCTCGAACATGGATGATGGACGCCCTTTCCCGTCCTTCTTCAGTTCTGTCTCACCTACCCACCAAACAATAGATATTGGTTACACCTCATCTTCAGACAGTTAATTCATAAGACATAAAAGTACATCCTCGGGAATATTATCAACATTTCTTGCTTGTGTTTAAGAAAGAAAAAAAAGTCCAAACGTACAGGTGTGTGTGTTTCTTACTTTGTTCTGTGTTAAAATGGTTGTGAGAGGTCATTCGTGGTAGCGTTGAAGATGCACCATGGCTGTTAGTTCTGGATTCTGGACCTGAAGAGGCCCAGTCTGCTAGCTTGGATGGCTGAAGGCCTGGGGGATCCAAAACAGAGGAGGGACAAAGGGAAGGTTAGAAAGAAGAGGGGAGAATGCGATTGTCCCGTGAGGCTTACCACATTATAAAAGCTACAAAAAAATAATAAATCGCAAATATATGTAGCAGAAACTAGCTTCAGTTATTATTCATCCAGATAAAAGTTCACACAGCTGTGTGCTGTTGCAGATCGCATCCCCAGCTCCCCATCATTTGGGTTTTTGGTTGACTGACTGAGACACAGCCAGTGGCCACACATGTTCACAGACATCCAGTCTGACGAGGCACAAAAGCATATGGGGGCTCTGGCAGCTAGCATAATTTGTGATATTTCCATCTCAGAGCCTGAGGATGCTAAAGGCTCCCTATCAAATGGTGCTGTGTAAATTCACAAAAGAACACACACAGACCTATTTGGTTGGTCAGAGCCCACACAGAATGTCACTTCAGCTGAAGGTTATGTGTTTTTTACCAACTGACCCACTTAGAGGATAAAGTTCACTGAGAAGACAGCTTAACAAACACACTTCAAGAAACAGCATCAAAACAACAAACAGGACCAAAGATCCAGCAAAGGAACTATAACGGTATGTTATCTCACTATGGCAGTGAGATCCAGTCTCATTAAAGGTGAGCATATCAAAAACAAACTGTTGACAAATGCACATGCACACAAACACCAGGGTGTACCTTTTCTCTTAGCCCGCAGCTCTTTCAGAGGCTTAAACAAGAACATGGCTTCTGATGAAGATGCATTCAAAGGACAAGAAAAACAGAGTAGCCTTAGAGCTCCAGATCTCTCTCCTTCAAATATGCTGTTGGCAAGGCCCAAACATGGACCCCTTGAGGGGCCACACAAACCCCAGGAGCCTGTCTGATACCATGCAGGACGTCCCTGCTGAAGATGGACCGGGAATGCGTGAACAGTGCAAAGAGAAAATTCCTGTTCATCCCCGCCCATCTCTCTCTCTCTCTTCTTACCATACTGCAAATCAACTCAGCATGCGGAAATAATTGCGTGCAACATCATGACAGACTGGGAAAAGCCTGTTACTTTTACTTCCTGTATGTGGAATTGCTTGAGAAATGGGGGGGAAAACCTTAAACTGATGGGGAAATGAGATGAGGAATGCAGGAAAAGAGACTGCTGCTCTTTTGTAATTACTGATTTTAATGTTAAATCATTAATTTTTAATAACATGAAGGGCGCTGCTAGACCCACACGCACTAGGGACTGATTCAGGGCTAAGTGAACGAGTCTACAGATGGAGCACATGAGAGGGAATTACTGCAGAACAGACGACACAAAGAACATCTTTAAATGGGTTGTGTTGTACTGGTCTGTCATTGGTTTGGACAGACTTTGTTCCTCTCCATTACACAATGCACGAGCTTCTACGGTCCAAAGGCAGAGCGTGTGCAAAAACAACTGGCTGTGTGACTTCCAAATAAGTTTTCAAAAGAAATTTACTCCAATACTCCAATGTTACTTAGAAATGAATGTATAAACCTACGTTTTATATCAGACGTGCTTCTAATCAGAATTAATGTCAGACATTTTTTTAAAAGTTTAAATTCAGAATGCATGAAACATCTGTTAACTTGTGTGTCACAATATAACTCACAAAACTATGGCATTGGGTGAACGAATATGTAGAACAGACAAGAGAGACAAAACCACTGCAAAGCATAACAAATGTTTTTCAGAAAATAACAGCATATTAGGAAAAGACACCATGATTTTCAAGGTAAGGAATCACAACACAGCATCCAGGAGGCCACTACAGTCACTACCTGTTGAACTAAGAGTAACATCACAAGCAGCAGGTGTCCCAGACTCCTCTGCACCTGCTGGAGTCAGGATAGTTCAATTTCCAATTGAAAATGTCCATATATATGATGACGAACTCTAACAAACAAGAAGCACTAACTCTTTGACTAATGGGTCCCTCACATTAGTGATTTAATAAAAGAAGCAAGTATTTTAGCTTTCCTTTAATTATAAGCGGAAAAAGTTGCAAACAGTGTCTGTTCTCTGTTTCTTCACCTGTGCTGGCTTTGCTCTGCAGGTCGTGAGTTTGAGGGGTGGTGGTGCTGTCTGGGTAGGCTGGTTTTACAAGCGGGTCGTGTCTCACTGGACCTCGGGGCATAGTGGATGACTGAATGTATGGGCCGACTGCTGCCACACGAGATGGACCTGACTGCTGCCCGGCTTGGCCTTCAGAGGGAAGCTGCACAACAAAACAAGAAAGGATTAGAGCAGCAATGGTCAGTCAGAGTAATTCAAAACATTGGGTTGCAGAAAGAAAAAGTGATAAACTATTCACATTCACTATGCATACAATTATATAGATGACAGAAAGATAATATAAAATTGTGATTGTTAAGAAACATTGTAGTCAACATAAGTTTCACAGAAAAATACAACAAATCCTGAAAACAATCAATGATATTAAAATCTATAGAAAGGATTTAAGGGTGTAATATTATATATATATATATATATATATATATATATATATATATATATATATATATATATATATATATATATATATATATATATATATATATATATATAATAAAATATGGGAGCTCATTATAGGAGAAAATATTTTAAATCATTTTATATAATATACTGCACCACGCAAATGAATGACTGTTTAATTATTGTTGTAGCAAATGACAGCGGGGGTGGGGTGGGGAATTAATTTTACCTGTCTATGCAACTGCAGTATTGATTGACTTCCAGATTTAAGTTACAGCACAAAGACCTGAACTCATGCCATAAATAACATTTTAATAAATCTGTATGTAATTTGAAAATATAGTTCAACCAATGGACGAATACAAAATCTCACATCAAAAGAAAAGAAACACATATGTTCAGCTCCGACACTAGTTTAGTTACCTGAAGATGAGTGTCTTTTGAAGCCCTCTCTTTACCAGGGTAGCCATTCTTTGGAAAAAAAAAAAAAGCAGAGGTACAAAAAGGCAACAGCAGTTCAAAATATTACACAATCTCTCTTTCTAACCCAATATCTAGTGTTTTCAGATCTACATGACTGAGGCGGCGCAGGACGCCTCTAAGCTATCACTCTCTCTCTACAAGCAGGTCAATGCTGGACACTTGCTGTTTGGTTGGATGAGAGAGAACCTTGGCCAGAGTGTCTTTGTGCTGTTTGAAAAAGTCTAACTCATTATAATTCCAAGCAGGGTGAAGGTAAATCACCTCCTCTTTTTACTGGGGTCTATTCAGGCCTTCATTTCCACCAAAAACACACGTGCACGCAAAAACACCTCCTGTTTTATTATTGATGTCAACATGGAATGGAACATTAAGTGCTCATTTCACCAAAACCTTTTCAAATCTCCATTTTAACATTTATTATTTATATTCTAACTTATGCATCACTTAAAATCTTGTACAATATATAGGATTAGTTAACATGATATGCTGTATACTAAGGAGGATAATATCTGTATACTAAGGAGGATAATATCTGTATAAGAAAAAACATGTTAAGTTATGAATCAAAACCAAAATCTAAGAGGTTCACTTTGTATATTTTTGTTAAGGTCACAATAAAGGTCAATGACACATTAAAGATGCCTGAGAGGAAGTTGGTTTCAACGTACGACATAATTAAAGAAACAGAGGACACAGAATCAGTCGTGTTTTTTATGTGGGTGGAAACACTGACTATGATCATATTTTCTTGTAAAGTTGTTCTCTCTACATTACATGCTAATTATCCAACCCTAAAAGTAATTAACCCTGATAGTAATTATCTAACCCTAGCATGTATTTATTTATTTTATAAAACAGAGAGGAGAGACGAGCAGAGGAGCAGGGAGGACATAGGGAGTGAGCTTTGAGCTGAAACCTCAGCCCTCTGAATGGTACTGCATGTACCATCCTGTTAGGCATTTCATTACATCATGTGTTTAGAAAAGCCAGGGTTTTTCAGCGTTTTTTTTTTCTTTTCTGGCCAATTACATTTTAAGCTGCCATTTCCTCTTTCTGTGAAGGGTAGAGCCAGAAAAGATAAAAATCTTCCCCAAGCTTCCTGCCTCTCTGTACTTCAGGAGTTACTTCTGCCAAACAGGATTGAGTGAGCAGAAGGATGCGGTGAGTGTGAACTGATGTAACGTGATCAAAACAACGATTAATTCACACTAGCTGCTTCAGATGAAAAGACTGAAAATAGACAAATAGGCGGAGTACACATTTAGGAGGGTCTGGTCGATTTCTCCAGACAGGACACAGTGGGATTGGGGAGCATTACAATCGGATGGGTGGGTTCTCAATGCCAGGTTTCCAGATGCAGACATACACCCGGGAGGCACCAGGGGGCGCTCTTTATCACAACGTTTCTATCACTTATTTTCAGGTGCGATGTTTGGTGTAATAGTGACATTGACAAAAACACGTTTCGCATGAAAGATAATTCATGAAAGGGTTCAGTGTCAGTTTGAGGCCAGATAACACTTACAGGTAAGTTCTCTTTCTGTTGCAGCGCAGCCTTTTTCTTCCACAGTCGGTCTCTGAGCTCGCTGATCCGTTTGTCCATGGAAGCCACTTCAAGGTTGCGCTTGTTCAGGCTCTCTCTCTGCTGCTGCAACTTTGAGTTTTGATCCTGATTGAGCTTGTTCCTCAACTGATCATCAAGGTGGACAAGACACAAATGAGGAAAATTGAAGACGGTGTAACATCCGCGTTCTATTTCAGAAAATTTTATTTCTGTATACCTGCAGCTCTTTGTACAGGCGGTCTAGTTCAGCCACAGAGCCCTGGTTGTCTTGGAAGTTGTCAATCTTGCCATTTTTGAGCAACTCCAGCTGTCGGTTCAGTTCCTCCACCTTGGATGCAGCCATTACTAACTCTCTCTGCTTCTGCTGGAACAAATTGTTCATCTGCTCTATCTCCTCCACTGAAAGGGATGGGAGTGAGAAGGTGTGTGATTATGGAGACAGGTAAAAGAACATAAATCACAAAAATCCTCTTATTGTATTAAACATGATTTATGCTTTCAGTAATATATTCCAAAAGGCATCCATTCCTAAATTCAATACATTATTGAACTTACCCAGTTTGCCATTGCTCATGCGCTTCTGCTCCACCTGGCCCTTGAGGGCCCGGACCTTCTTGAGTCGAGTTTCCTGATTTTCAATATTCTCCCTGAGGCGCTGCAGCTTCTCCTGTTCAGAGGCTTGCTGCTGCTGACGCTGCTCCTGCTGCTTCAAGAAGCGTAGCCGCTGCTCCTGGAGGAGAAAAAAAGGTCACATGGTCATAAAAGCTGCACACAAACAGAGCTCTGTTGAAGTTTAGATTTGATTAATCTCTGGCCGAGTATGACTGTCTCTGTTACCTCAACACGTCTGGTTAAACAAGATGAAGAAAACATTCTCCTGTCTTAAAGTCTCAATATTAATAGTCAATCTTGAACCGCCATGTGGCAGATTTCTCATAAACTGGTTTCATGATGAGCACAGCACAATCTCTTTCTGGAACTATTAATGTGACGTATCCAGACAGTAATTCCTGTTTGCTTACTCTTTTGTGTCAAGGTTACATGACTGATTGTAGTCACATTCCCTAGCTCGCTAAATTACCCTCATGAATACGCACAGAATGACTATAAATGAGTTGCATGTTTATCAGAGACAGAACAAAAAAAGGCACAATTGAGTCTTGTTAATACTGTACAAACTATACTTCTGAATTAGAAACAGAAATCCTTTTAAACAGCTTCCACCAAAACCACACATGCAATGTGGAAAAAAGGTCAATCAAAAATTGTAATAAAGCTTAAATGTATTTTTTTTGTAGTCACAAATGAATATTGAGCAAAAAATATCTTGAACATCTTAAGCGTGAGAAATGATGTCTTCAAATACCAGAAGAGTCCGGCGCAATGAGAATCCGAAGCAGGCAATTGTCTCAGGCTTCTCAAGTTATAAACGTTCTGCCTGCAGCCATCATCAACTAATCTCACCTGCTGATCAAAACCTCCTTATGTAATCTAAAAGTCTTCATTCCCATAAATAACACCTGACATGTACCTGTATTTTATGAACCATCCCTGTACTTTTTCACCCTAATCATACCCTCTTTCATCTGTACTAGTTATTCTGTCTCTTTCAGGGTGTCCCTTTCATTTCCACCACATAACCCCTTCATCCACCCATCTGTCTCCTACTTCTCCCTTCTCCTTTCATCTTGCACTTATTTATGCACCTTGGTAGCGAGGAGCTGTTGTTGAGCTTCTATCTGCTGCTGCTGTCGTGCAGCCATCTCTTGCAGTTCGGCCAGAGTCATGTCCATTCGGGGTGTTGCCACCTGCCAGAGCAAACAAAGGAACAAAGAAAACTAATTTACAGAAGCAATAGCAGCAACAGCCTTCTCCCCCCCACATGGCAAACACATATAGAGAGAGTAATGAAACTATTGAAATCCCCTTATTTTCTTTGTTTAATACTGGGGATGACCAAAGTGAAAATATTTTTTAAAGAAAAATATTTTCTGAAGGTGACAGTCTAAACTTAACAGTAAAACTCATCTCAAGATGACGCTGTTAACTGGAGAGTGTTTTTAATCTTAAAACATTAGGTTGGGGATGCATCAAAAACTTTTTGTGCAGGTGCACAAAAAAGTCTTCATAAAAGTGAAAAAAATTTGGGGGCTTTTGCTCTTCTTGAATATAAACAAACACACCAATGAATAAATAGGTTCTATAATATGTTAATAAATAACACAGTAAAAATTAATTATTATTCTTCAAGAGACTGTGTCACTAATTTTACTGATCATTTTTTTAAAATTTAAGTATTCTTTTTTTAATAAGTGGAAGCATACGTCACATTTCATATTGTCCAAGCAGAAAACAAAAACTTACCCCATTCTCCATTCTTCGGTCTGGAGGACCTTTTATTCCGTTCCTCTTTGGCTCTGAGCCTCTGGACCCACCTGAGAACATGACAGAAGACTCCATCAGACATCACAATCCCCTATAGAGCTTTGTCTGCATCGGTTTGGTCCAAACCAAGAAACGTCAAACTGAAGAAAGTGCTGGACTTGAAGAACAAAATGACTTTTTCTCATTACCGTCTCTGACAAAGTGTACGAGTATGTCTTTCTCTGGATTACTGCAGAGCAGAGTGTAGATGAGCAGGCTGCTGAATGAACTTAGCTACTCTGGGAAATAACTGGAATCAGTGATCTTTGTGAGCTGCATAATCTCAGGGTTTAACATAATACATAACAGTCTGGTAGTCTTCCACAACAGTATGTACAGGGCTTTCTGTGTACATAAATGCACGTATATCCAATCATGCTACTAGCATTTGACAGCTGGGGGTGGGTCCTGAAAGCCGTTGCCCATGACTAAAACCCTTTAGCTTGCATAATGGGCTTAGATGACCCCTGCCATACAGTTATCATGAACTAGTTAAGTGTTCAGCGTGACCACAACACCAAACAAAGGCTTAATACTTGACATTAGGTGAAGTGTTTGTTTTTTTATAGTTCAGTTTCGCAGAAAAAACTGTTCGGTCAGAATCTGTTGAGCAAGAATTTGTATACAGAGCGTGAAGTACTAGTAATAATAATTAATCATTTGTACTGCTGGACAAAAAATACACTCATCCTTGACAAATGAACGTCGAAAGAACATAACAAAATCTTCAAAAGAGCTGAGAAAAGCTAACATTGTGGGAAAATAAGAGCAAGCTAAGATAGCGGAAGGGAAAACTGCCATCTAATCCCTCGGCCAGACTCGAGCCGTGAGGGGTAAAGGGGCTTAGTTACGCAACGGGGTCTGAGAGGATAGTGCACGACCAAAATACTAGTGTTTTCTGTGTTCTTAGCAAAACTGAGTAGTGAAAGGCTTATGACGATGTGATGGCGACACTCTGCCTTCAGCTGGAAAAACTACAGTATGATTTGTTTGAGGATTTGATGCTTGCAATGTAAAACTTTAAGAACACTTCTTTGCAGTGTAAGAGTAGAAATTATCTCTTGATGAAAACTTCCATTTCATAAATGGTTAAAACCAGAACAGGTGTGTGTGTCTGTGTGCGCATGTGTTTACAGGCAGCAGGTATCTCTGGAGTTTACTACATTGGTGTCAAATGTCTCCTCCCTGAGGACAGCCCTCGTCAAAAACCACAGGTCTTATGTAAAGTAAAATGACTTCAGAGGCCCTCCACTGTGCTTCCTGATCTGTTATATGCAGGAGACAGACTTACCAGGTTCCCTACCAGGAGCTCGATTGTGACGTAGAAAGAATCGCACCTCTCCCCTGTGCTGTCCCCACCTTTGGAGCACATCCAACATTCTCTCCCCATCACCCACGGCTCGCTCTGCAGATGGATTACATAGAAATACGTCAGTGTTTAAATGTGATGTAAAAACACACCCTCAAAGTCACTATTGACAGAGTCTAATGATGTTAATCCTGGAAGGTTAAAACATCTGATCCAGCCATGAGTGTGTGTGATGATTGCTTTGAGAATCCTGACCAACCATTTTGATCAGTGCCATCTGCATGTAGCTGATCTTTCTGAGCAATGACATCAGGGAAAACAACTTTAATGTGCTTGTCAATAACTCTGGCTGATAGCGAGCCAAAGGGCTCATCAGCCACTCCTAAGACATTTATCTAGCCTGATTAAAGCAGTTTCATTACACAAATGGTCTGACGTATAAAGTCAAGCAGAGGTCTATGAAAATGATTTATTACAGTGACGAGATGGCAAAAAGAAAAAAAAATCAGCACATTCTGAAATATGCAGGTTATTAGTAGCTTAAAATTAAAGCTTGATGTAAAATGTCACTGCTGTGCTTTCAAGGAGAGTCTGTGGTGAGAAACCCCTGAAAAATAAGACAATTTTTTCAGTGGTTACCACTTTCTTTTCAGGCTACTTGTGGAAGTACTCGAACACAATAATTGCCACTTTCTTTGCTCTTATGACAGCATCACCATGGAAACTGCTAAGATGCTTGGCTCAGATGGTGAATACCTCATGACTCTCAGAGATGGAGGAGATGGGAAAGGAAAGAAATCTCAATCCCCACATCCCCAACCTCAGAGCTATAGGACACGTTTGGGTGCTTGTATTTGTTACAGGGATTATGAGCTCAGATTCATTTGCGATGCAGACCCAAAAGATAAGCTTTAAAAAAAAAAAAAACTCTTGGCAGTTGACCACACAGCTAATCTCCAAATATGGGTTTCAGAGGAGCAATTTCAGTCAGATTAAAGGAAGAAGAAAAACATGCATCTGCGCAATGACTGCTTTCTATCAGGTTGTTAAAATATTCCACAAACAGCTTTTGGCATAACATCTAATGTTCCCTATTATGTGTCAATAGATGTCACTGAGGGGTGGTACTCACCAGATCCACGCCACATCTCTGACAGGTGGCAGTCTATTTCCCCAGGCTCCTTGCACAACTCCACCACATCCCGACACAGCGTCTCGGAGGTAACAGGAACCTCAGTAAAATGCTGGTCATTGTTACTGAGGTATACTGTGAGGAACATCTGGGGAGAAAGAGGGGGAAAAGTTAAATCATATTACAGCAGGACACAGTATCCTGGTGGCCTTCGTGGAAATAGAATGAACATCACAAGTTATTATGATTAGTGTCTCATTCTTCTATGGTTTGGTGTGTGTGTGTGTGTGTGTGTGTGTGTGTGTGTGTGTGTGTGTGTGTGTGAGTGTGTGTGCATTGTATTTGGCACCTGGTACGCAAAACAGGGAAGGAAGAGAGGAAGACAGCAGTCAATTCAATCTGTTCACACAGTGGCAAGAAGAGTTCCTTCCATCATTGATGGACTTATTATCTCACTTTGGATAAATCACCTGCTGTCACGAACATATAGGACACCTTACATCAAAATCTACATTTTCACATCCTATTTCATAAGTTCCTTTGTTAAAAGGAACAAAAGGGGTGTTGGACTGAGAGTTTCATTCCTCTTTTTTAACCATGGGATAAATACACATTGGAAATATATGTAGAGAGTTGGCCTTAACAAGAATTTCAACTTCTGCTCTAGCTGCTGTGTGAGAGGAAAATATCTCAATGCATCAAAGGTTTCTGACCATAATAAAGTGATTTTGTGCATAAGAGATGGTAACTAATTTATTTCAGCAAGCTTAGAAGATATTCAAGAGGCTTTCACCGTGTATATTAATAGTGTTTCCAAAAATCTGAAAAGTGATTTATTTTGACTTGTGGCATGTTCAGAGTGATCCAGAAATGTTTGTTAAGTATAAAACTGCTCTAACTTCAGTAATCAAGATGGTTATCATGAGGCCAAACTGTTGCATTAACAATAAGAGATGCAGGGACTTTAGACAGAAGTTTCAACCCTCCTTCCTCAGCTCCTGAACATCCATTTCACGCCACGCCATCCAAACACTAACTAGTATTGTCACCACTGTGCGAGATCCCACTCTCTCAGCACACACACTCAATACCCTGCAAAGACCTCTGAAGGGCGAGTCCATCGAGGTCTTTAGAGATGCGGCTAGCAGATAGGTGAGGCTGGTTGAGGATGATTACACTACAAAAACCAACCATGTTGAAGAAGATGCCACGAATGGAAGTGGAATGTCAAAAAATAGAACTGAGGAAAGACAGCTGTCTTATAGCACTCTGCAGGCTATAAAAACTGTATATTATTCATTATGTTTTAACAACTTGCTATTATGGAGTCAATTTAAGTAACTAAAGTAGATCAACGTCAAACTGAAGAATTTATACTCTATTTAACAAGGATGAAGTACTCGGGATCCCCCACCACAGGTGCAGAAAGAAATCCAAAAGACAGGCAGAAAGATGGGAGAGACAGATGGGACACAACTCATTCCTTTATGCCCCCTCCTTTCTTCATTTCCTTCCTAGTGGGGAATAAATCAGCCAGTGAACTGTCATATTCTGCTAATGTGCTACACAAAAACAATGACATTAAATATTTGAAGTACAAATTGTGTCTGTATAATCAGATGAATGCGTCAGAGGCTTTTCAAGCCGCGCTGGAATGACTCCCATCTGACAACACTTTTCAGGTGACAGCATTGAATAGATAACAACAAATCCAATTTTAGAACAAACAACTGCACAAAACTGTGAGTTTTGCAACATAGAAGCAACAGCCTGAGACCTTGAATGATATGAAAAGGAGATTGTCAGAGTAGCATAACTGTAAGTGTCCAGGAACTCAAGTCAGGACAGGAGCAATAGTGGGAATGTCAGGTCAGCAGGGTCACAACCACAAAGGACTTGTTGGGTGAGCGAGGAGGACAGCCAGAGCCACGGGGAGGACACCAACTATTCAGGCTTTTAAATTGCGGGTGTGTCAGAAAAAGAAAATAGCCTTGAGATAAATTGCCGAATTCTAATTTCCTTCTTTGAAATAAAGCTTAGTGAATGAGTGGGAAGGTGCTTTGTTCCTTCCTGAATCACCGTTAGACACCCTCAACCAGAGTTGGTTTGTTTTTTTGTCTGAGGTGATGAAAGAAGGTACGGGGGTCTGAGTCAGGGGACCTGATTCCTTGACTTTGTTCCATATGCAAATGTAAATTAAGTGAGTCAGCAGTGAGTCATCCTTTTCAGTAATTTACTGTCCAGAAAACTGTAAATAGACATTGCCCCTGTGTTTGTCAGTGCCCGGTGAGCACCCAACTGCTCTATGGTAGGCCACCCTGGAGAAGAAAGCCAAACCAAGACTTTTCATTTCCTGTTGGGCAATCAGAGTTTTAATGTTTCTAGTATGTAGTTAAGAGCTACAATCATTCCATTATACATCACAGCCTGCAGAGCAACTGACTCACAAAATTCTCAGTAATGTAGAACATTCAAATAATCCTGTTAATATCTGGATAGTGAAAAAGGGACAATGGAGAGAGAGGGGGAGGGGGTTGTGTATGTGTGAGAGAACAGGACAGGAGAGTGAGGGGGGGGGGGTCAATTTCCCATCATTTAAATTCATGATCCAGGACACAATCACCAGATATTAGCAATAGTCTAGGTAAGTTAGAAGCTTACTGCTGGCATTTATCCACTAAAAAGTTAAGAAACAAAAAAACATCCACCTTCAAGTCCTGATGGCCTCACGGACTACCCCAGAGTACACAGTTATGTACACTTTTTTTTGTGTGCTTTTTATTTACTAGTTATCACAACCTCCTCCTAAAGTCACCAAATTGTTGTTATTGAAACGTTTGATACAGCAACAGGGAGCTACTGCAAGCGGTACCAATATAGATTTTATATGACAATTTTTGAGGTAAATGTGCCACAATTGGCAGGCTCCACTCTAGCAGAGTGGATGACAGAAAGAACAGCAGAACTGTACTTCCTCCCTGGATGAGACAGGAAGAAGGGATAGCCCTGGGGCAGAGATGCGTAAGAGTTGCTGGTGCTGCTGGTATATTAGTCATAGATTTCTGATTCCATAACAGCATTAGCCGAGTCACAGCTGTCTCCAGCAGTTAGGGGTTTGGGTGACAGGTCAGAATTGCCCACTGACAATTACAGACTGCACACACTGCAGCCTGCGTTGTAGATAAGAGCCAAGCAGAGGAGCTATAAGGCAAGGTCACTCTGGCCATATCTCTGGGATTATTTTAATCCTCTATATAAAAATATAGAGTTTCAACAAACTACTGGCATAGGAGTACAACAGTAAGCTTAAAGCCATTAGTCTGAAGCCACTATTCCTTAAGTTCAAGAGGATTTATCCTTCTATGTAACCGAGATCCAAAACAAGGTCTCATGGGTAAATTTCCCAAGTTAGTACCTTGTTTCAGGTATTCATTTCCTTCAAAGTGGGTCCTAATGCACGGAACAAGAAATTATAGTGTCTTGACTGCCAGTGGCATATGTGTATGTTTCTCATTTTGAGAGTTGGATATACTGTATGTGCAACTCACAATCAGAAGATTTAAAAAGCAACTAGTAACAATTACACTATTTTCCGCACTATAAGGCGCATTGGACTATAAGGCGCAACTTCAACATATGGCCTATTTTAAAACTTACAAGACACACTGGACTATAAGGTGCACTGGACTATTAGGCACACTGTCGGTTTTTGAGAAAAATAAATGGCTTTTAGGTGCGCCTTATAGTGCGGAAAAATTGTACAGCTAAGTCAAAATATAAGTAAATCCACTGAAAATGTCTTTATCATTGTTTATAAAATACAGCTCAGCACACGACAGACGCTGCTGCTGTCATTTTGGACGTCATGCCTCTCTTGTTTGCGGAACATTCTGTTAGAAACCTTACACTGCAACCTCTGCTGGTTTGTTCAGGGAAGGAAACAAACAAAAGGCAAGTAAGGGTTTGTCACTGTGGTGCTATTACCTAGCCACTGTGAAACTGTCTACAGCTCCCAGCATGCATTTTGCCAGCTACCCTGTTACAAAAGGTTGACAAGTTCGTAAAAAGAATGATCTGGGAGTGACATATTCCCCTAACATCCCCCCCCAATAAAACGGCACAGCAAATACACTCATACAGCCAGTCATCCTTACCACGAGAAAGCCCAGACCACCTTCTTCCATTGCTTAACACTGTAGGCCACATTGGCGGAACTGTGGTTGTACGGCTATGCATTGAATTTTGACACATTCCTATCAGATCCAGCATCCCCCTCCCCCCAGCAATTGGTGTGCCAATGTTTTTTCTTTGGGATTGGACAACACAGGCCAGCCTCAGATCGCCATGCACATCAATGAGCCTTTGGCGAACCTGTTGATGGTCAGTTTAAAGCCATCCTTTTATTGGACTGATCAGATTGTCAGAACAACTGAACGTAGACTCGCCATCAAAATCCTGTTTCCATGCAAAGGACAAAAATTTAAATTGAAGAAGGCTTAATATGTCCAAAGTCACAACGATTTGCCTTTATTAGTATATTAATATATTATTTACATTATTATCGTTATTATATTAAGTTTGGCGAAGGTGATATGTATAGTGTGCGAGATGGACTATAAAGGTCTACAGACAAATGGTTAGTGACAGCTTTTTGTCAATAGTTATGTTATGTTACCTCCTGTACAGTAATAAACTGTATGAACCACACATATCAGCAACTACAGCCATAGCCAGTAAGATGCTATTGGCACTCAACTGCAACTTTCTATTAAAGCCAGAGGGGTGTCTTAAAGTGGATAACTTTGATCACAGTCTTGAGGAAACAGGTTCCTCAACCTTTCTCTGGTTGTTTAGACAGACGACTCCATGATGACGTACAAGAACAATCAGCACCCATACCCAGTTGCAGTGAGGAATGCTGCAATGATGTGTCTGTGCACAGCACTCCCTGTGATCAGTCAGATTTAAATGTGTACAGTACAGCAATAGAGCAGTGCACATAAACAGAGGAGTCGACAGGAAATTGCTGTTGAAGATTATTTTAAACAAGATCGAGGCACGAATCTCTGACAGTGTTACTTCAAACAGACCTGGTCACATGTTCGCCCAACTGCCCTATCCTAACAATCCATTTATTGCTTGTGAGGGTGAACTCTACTGCATTAGACCTTCAAGATCATTGTCCGAAAGCCTTTGGAGGCATATTGAGTTAGGAGCGATCCAAACTGTCTGCCAGTGCAGTTTCCTATTTCCAGATAGACAAATCACAAAGGATTATACTACATAACTGAATTACTCTGCAGTATCAGGACATCTTAGCAAATGAAAGACTCAGTACAACTAAAAACACCTGGAAGTATATCAAATAGAACTAATTTATTTTTCCAACTACGAATGTTTTGTGACATTAGCAAAGCAAATGCTTCTGAACGTCTGTTGTTCATACTGTACAAGTCATGGTCCAAACCAGAACAGCATCAAAACTGAACCTTAATTTATTGATGTGCTGTTCACAAAAAACACAACTGTAGAATTTAATCCAAAACCCAAAATTTAATTAAAACCTGTTATGTGTCAAAATAATTTGTAAACTGAAAATAAAATGCTTGTGTCAAGCATACATCAAATACAGTTCAGATATACTGTAAACCTGTAGCATCTTTTAGACACATGCTGATTTGACTCCATGTAGAAATAACATGCGTGCAATAATTTTGCTGTCTGTGTATAACAGTGGTTATTACCTTGTTGGAGGTACCGAACCCTGCCGGTTTCATATCCTCATTCACCGAACCCCTCTTTAGTAAAAAAAATGTTTTTTTTTCAAATTTAAGACATAAGTGCAGTATTTTCAGCACTATAAGGTGCACTGGATTATAACACGCACCTTCAATGAATGGCCTATTTTAAAAAAAATTGTTCATACATAAGGCGCACTGGATTATAAAGCGCACTGCATCATAAAGCGCACTGGATTATAAAACGCATCTGAGAACTCATCTTCAATGAATGAAGATGAGTTCTCAGATATTTTAAAACTTTTTTCATTTATAAGGCACATTGGATTATAAGAAATTGTCAAAATTAAAGGCTTTTTGGTGCGGACAATACTGTTTGTTTTACTGGTGGTTTACACGGTGGCGCAGTGGTTAGCGCTGCCGCTTCACAACATGGCGGACCCGGGTTCGAGTCCCTCTCTGTGCGGAGTTCGCATGCTCTCCCTGTGTTTGCGTGGGTTCTCTTCGGGTGTCTTCTCTCTCTCCGGGTTCTCCGGCTTCCTCCCACCTCCAAAAGCTTCAGGTTGATTGGCCGTTCCAAATTGCCCGTAGGAATGAGTGTGTGTGTGCATGGTTGTATGTCTTTGTGTGTGGCTCCACATTGCACTGGCATTGTGCCCGGAGTGTCCCCCGCCTCACGCCCTATGCCGCCGAGATAGGCTCCGGCTCACCGTGACCCGCTGCGGCGGATAGAGTGGTGGTAATCTGAAGATGACTGACTGGTGTATTTAATGAATTGTGCATTAATGTCACCTTTTTCAAAGAACAAAACCAAGACAGTGCATGAACTCACATGAAATGACCTAGCTGCAAATCAGGGACTTCTGCTGTTGCTATTGAGAGACCAGTTCAGATATGCATGGCTTCACCTTGGCAAGTGTTACTCTTATGTCATTTTCACAGCAAAGTCTGTTTCTGTTGTTTTCCATGCAGCTTAAGGAAGTGTTCCTTAATTTTTGCCAGTGCGAGACTAGAGTTGCTCAACTTGACATTGCAAATTATGCAGAACGCTGACTCCCCTCACGTTCCGTTATACAGTACATGTAAATTCATGTTGCACATATTCGTCCGACCACTTCTTTTTTGCCCAACATAGTTACTATGAATTAAAATAATAAGAAAGCAATCAGATGACGTGCCATCATGACAGGCATAAATCGACTACTGAGTGCGCAAAATTCCCTGTAGCACAGGTAGGCTAACCGATGTAGCGTGATGACCTGCAGCCAGAGATGGCTAAGGGGGCGTGTCATCACGAATTGACACGATGTGTCAAACGTACGTGTGTCAAGACACAACATTGTGTCGGGTGTTTTGTCTTGACCTCCGCCGAACCCCTGAGACTGACTCACTGAACCCCTAGGGTTCGATCGAACCCAGGTTAAGAACCACTGGTCTATAATATTAAGCACTGGGCCTGTGAGGGCATGTACTGTATATTAAAGTGTTGTCCTGGTCCCAGGCAGACCTGATTGTTAAAACCTTTAGAAATGATGAATTATTAATGATCCACAGGTAAACAACAATTTCACCTTTTTACCAGTTTGGGACACCTATAGAGATCCACGAGGATCACAAATAGTACTGCCATAAGAAACTAGGAATGAATACTCATAAAGAAAAGAAAAATGGGACAACTGGGTACCACGTAGTGTATGACAGGCTGACAGAACAGAACATGGGTCATATGTTTGAACATGCCTTGGGGGTCTAATCTCAGGCCTTCTCTGCACAGACACTTTCAATTACAGATATTGCTGTAGTAAGCAAACAATTGACTATGTCTTGTTGAGGGATTCACCTTTGAATCTGATTACAGCAGGTTTGTAAGACACTGCAGCATCATTTTTCAGCATATCTTTGTTCTCTGTGCCAGGGCATCAAAAGTTGACACAGTTCCAACATAGCAGTCCTTCAAAAGGGCAAGGCAGCAGAAAACTCTCTAATGACTCTATACATTATTACGCTTTGTCTCTGTTTCAATCCATCCAAGGGGGCGCGGGGGGGAGGGGGGCAAAGGTCAGGGAATAACGCAGAGGGAATCAGAATGCACACTGGCCTCATTCAGCTGCAACATCTACAAAAAAACCCAAAAACACTGAAGCTGCAGCAGACTGTGACTCTTCGATCAGGACAAACCCTGCTCTCCATCTGCACTGCAGCAGTTAGCCTATCACTTTTTTAATCTGCACTGTCACAGTTCTCTTCCATTCCTGTTCTACATGATGAGAAAGTTCCTGACTTCACTCTTATCTTGGAGATAATCGAAATGGGAATCAAAATGGAGATGTTTTCCAAAGCCTCTTGACATCTGGATTAAGTCAATAAGAGTAAAACAATGGTGTCAGCAAACACTTACAATCTAAGAAGGCTGCATAGTTGACTCAAAAGGCTCACAGAATTACCAAGCTACTTTTATATAAACATTTAGCCTATGGAGGGAAATTAAACTTCCATCACACAAGAGTAAAGAATAAGGAATCAATCTAATTAAATGCAAAAAAAGCCCTGGGCCCAGTTCCTGGGCCTGTTTATTTAAAAGAGGTGCACATTTATGAGAATGATTCCCAGGAGACTCTGTGTAGATTTCTGAACTGTGACATCCCTGTTCTGTCTCATGATTCAACTTTAGACACCACTGGCACAATGCCTTCACAGCTTGAAATCTGGATATTTCTGGAGTTGTACCATGAGAATGTATAATTTATCCTGTCATTTGGATGAGAATCAATCTAAATAAGATCAGATCAGTGAATCTGGTGTGCATTGTCCTGAAAAATAGGATAATGGGATGTTGTGTTGTTACTACCGGTACATTCCACATTTTACTATTTGCATTCAATGAAATTAGCTTCTCTAAAAGATTGGCATTGCCTCTGCAAATATCCTGTGATGATTAAATAGCTTTGTATACAAAATATTACAGTACTCTGCACTATGACAGTAAACACATGACCGTGACCAACTCGCTTGTCATTACAAACTTTGTTTTTCTACCACTTTTCAGAGAAAGGTTATTCTCATTATTCTTCTTGTTAACGTAAAAGTCAAAACCTTACTCTTCAATGTCCTTGGTTACCAGTAATGTGACTGTCTGCTTATGTAACTATCACCCCCCCCCCATGGAGTAAAAACACAAAACCTGTGAAAGCATGAAAGCACACTCAGGTTTCTGTTGATAACAAGATCTGTCTTTCCAGAACATTTAATTATTTTCACATCACAACCAAGTCCTGCAACATTAAAATTTGTTATGGTGAAACAGAGACATGGTACAAATGTGTGCGTGGTCGAACAAAACAAAATAATGCAGGGACGGAACAAATAAAGTTTACAAGTTTACTGACAAGAAAAACTACACACAAGCACATTGTATCACAAGAACGGAATGAGGAAGTGATAAGAAAGTTGTACCTGCATCTTTTAAAGCCCCTAATCAAGCAGAAACATCTCCCTGAATGATGTTATGTTTAGTTTCTGCTCTTACTGCAAGAGTTATCTGTGGAACATAATTCATCTGTGGAAAATAATTTATTTGTGGAACATAATTTATCTTGCAAAAAAGGATCATCAAAGAGAAATTCAAACTTAACAGCAACATTAAAATTGGCTGTAGAACAACAAAGGTAGTGTTACATGACGGATAAATGAGTCATACCATGCTATGGTTCAGTAAGGGGAAAGCATCCCATATATGGATACTGTATTAGCATAAGCTTATACACAATGCACACTCCACAACATGCCATTAAAGAGCCCATACAGCTCTTTGTATTCAGGAAACAGTGACCCCCTATTCTCTGTTCGCAGCCAGCAATTACAGCACTACATTCTCACAGCCCCCAGCCTGTACAAGCAGGGTCATAGGCTATGAGTGTATTTTCGAAGACAATACCACACATCAGACGTGACTATAAAGGGCCCATCTTGTGCTTATCAGGTGAAGGTCAGAAGCGGTATCTCAATCAAACACATGTACAGACAGAGTAAGAATAAAAGGGACTGTGTAAAATGACCCATGTGATCTATAAAGATATATGTAACAACATGCACTGTGACAACATCTATTGATGTCCACAACAATTGAACTTGACATTAATTAATGATTTTGTGAAAGGATCAAAGTGAAGCCACATCCCTTACAGCAGCCAAAATATTACTGCCCTTGTTTAACTGGAAGTACAAGGTGTAAGAAGAGAAGAGAAACATCAGCTGAGCCTGAGCATCCAAAAGCTAAAATAGATTACTCTGGATTTCACTTGACATTTTTGCAAACAAAATGTGCCTGTTTGTTGCTCTGCGTGTACCACATTTGCTCAACCAAGCCACAATGGCCCAGAATAAATGAGATAACCTGAGGCCAACAACACAGATTGTGCATTACCTGAATATAGACTGGCACAAGTTGCACGTAACTTTTAATGTGGTTGATTAAATTACTTATGAATCAAAACGTAAGTTTTAGCTTCAGTCCTATTTGGTATTACATTCCCAGATTAGTTAATTCTACACATGCTTACAAATTAATCCATATCCTGTTACAGCAGGCAGAAGTATATAACCTCATTACTTATTCTCAAAAGCAGAGTGCAAACCACCAACAAACCGTCACTAAAGCCTGAGCAGTCAGAGTAGTTTCATCATGCACAAGCCTCTTTAATCATTTCCATCTGCATTCGGGCCTCTGAAAGATGTGCATATTATTTAGAATCACTTGGAGGAGTTCATCAACTGTTCAATTGTCACACACTATGTTGATTCTGCTGTGACGACATTGGTTTACTCTGATCTGATGCCAAATTACTGTAAGTAATACAACTCCAATCCAAATCTACTACTAGTATTTGAAATCATGTGTTTATTCTCCCTAGTTTGTGAGTTATCAACCAAAATCTGATTTTCCATAAGGGTGGATCAATACCTGATAAATCTAGACATAAAAAAGGGAATTAATTATACAAATGCACCTAGTGTGGACAGTTAAAAATTGCCAATGTCTGTATATATTTATTTTGACTTATCTTTTCTTATTGTTCACAATATTGACAAACACTAAAGAGAGAAAATGATCCAGAACCTACATCCTAAAATAGATCTGCATCAAAACTGATCTCCTTGGTCCAAATTTCACCAAAATCCATTCACAAATTTTCAGGATATTTTCTAGACAAGCAAAGAAACGTAAAACAATCTAAAACAGACAAGAACATTAACTTGTTGGAAAGGTTATGTCTCTAAAGTGCTGTTCTATTTACTCATATCAAAGTGTGGAGACACAGAATTATGAATTGCAGCAAAAGTTATGAACCTCCGATGATGAGGATGATGATGCTGACATGGCAAACCTCTAGAGTTCAGTCTATCAGAGGACCAACCAGACTTGACATTTGTCAAATGTAATGAGCTGATTACATGCATATAACAGTGTGTATGGATAAATAAATACGTTCCACAAATAGGATATGGTTGTCTACTCAAGAGCTAAAACAAATACAGTATAACGATTCATTTTGACGTATGGGGATAACAACCTGCTTTATATATAGAC